>NC_051177.1:32286543-32586543 GCF_013339695.2 Rhipicephalus sanguineus
AGTCGAGCTTTTCTCACGATATTAAGCGGCTTCGGGCATAACAGCAGGGGAAAAAATACATCCGTGCTGTATTGAAGGCGCTCACTGGGAAATTGACGGCAGAGTTTTCGTTGCATGTCATTTGTTAGCACTTAACGACTTTTAACTTTCACAGTGATGCATTCATTCTCTCGTTTGTCCTCTGAGCGTAGTTTGGCGCTCAAGCGGAGCTCATCCGCAGTCGAAGGGGAACTCATGTAATGTGAGTGCCCGCAGCATCGAGCGGCTGCTGCGGCGGGTTTGTCAGGCGGCTGATCCCAAGACAAAGCTTGCTGAACCATGACACCGGACTGCGCATTTGTTGGTGTGGAGCTGCTGATTTGTGATTATGTCACGTACAAGTATTTTTAGCAACTTATATCCGAGTTTCAGCCCATAAGAAACGACGTGGCCGCTAGGCTGGCATGGTCACATTTGACGCACTATAACTTGTTAGCAACCAAAATAATGCAACGTTTTTTCCTGAAGAATGGTAGACGACGTCCTTGACTTCAATCAGAGGGATTTTTAAAAAAATTAAAAAATGGCCTTTTGAGAAAAACATTTTCAAAATTCGGCGTTTTTGGTAATCACTTACGTTTCAGCCCACTTATCGAGTGAAAGAGAACGCGATAAAACCATGAAAATTATTTTAAAAGAGAGCGAAAGTATCAAAGTTATTTATGGAGCGATTTTTATTATCCTCACTTTAACTTGCTTGCAGCAATAAATTCCTGAAATACAGGTATTTTGTGCGACTTGCCAAGTTTGCGATTTTTTTTTCTTCAAAAGTGCTTCGACAAGCAAGGGAAATAATAGACTAATAAGATTGTATTTCACTTGTTCTTTAAGGGGAATAAATATTGTGACGAAGGAGTGCACCGTTTTTTCCCTAGGTGCGCTCAAAATTCAGAAATTGCGAAAATTGGCGGAAAAGCGTTTTTTGCGGCCGAAATTTGTATATTTTTTTTCAGGCGAACAATAATTTTTTTTTGCAAAACTAACTGCGAAACCATTGTTCTGGGTGTAATGCCTAGGCCTACAGTAAATTTCATCACAATCGGGAATGGTGACCGGGACCTCGTGTTCGATCTTATCTGGACACACCCAGCAACCGAGTTCAATGCTTAACACGCCTGCGTTAATAACACCGCAGCACAATGAAAGTGGTAACGAATTCCAAGACTATCATCATTTTTTAAAGCAGAATACGCGGATGTTAGAAAGGTCAAAGGTGTAATAAAAACAGTTAAAGAATATAATTTAGTTACATGGGAACGATGCGAAAGACAGTGTAATGGGGAAAGCTTGGTAAGCGATGCGGAACTGCACGGATTTATCGATCACACTACGAAAAGCCACCCGCTGTGCTATAGACCATTTAACAGGAGGGTTTCAGTGCCGCTATACTGGGAAGTTAAGATTGCCGTTTTGTGCTTTTAACAACTAAATGAACTACGGTAGAAGCATATGCATGAAAACAGTTGGGTTGGTGCATTCGAGGTTGCCTGACCTCATCAATCCACGTCACGAGACAGAAAATAAAAAAGCGTTCGTTTAACAGCCCAGGGTGGTGGCACCAATATGCTTTACGTAAAATCGTCTATACACACCGAGACATTCGACCCGCTGTCCTATTTACGCCAACGCCATTACATCGTCACACTTGTCCCCATGATTCGGGCTGAGTTTCGGTATTTTCTCATTATCACGATATTAGTTTATCGTAACCACGTTGGCTACCGATTTCATTACGAACGATACCTTGACATCGGATCCTCGTTAGGGACGACACAAAGGAAAACAGCGATCATCTTTCGCGCGTTTATTCAGCAGAACCAACAGATGAAGAAGCCATCGGCCGGGACTGATGCTTTCAGCTCATCGTGCGGCGCCCGGAAACCCTAAACCCCTGCGAAAATCTCACGGAAACACCGCTTTTCGAGGCGAGCCTGCACTGAGCGATAACGAATACGGCACGGTGCGAAGTACAGTTTGCGCTATAGATCGCGGCAAAGAATATTTGCCAACTTTCCGCGTCATAAGATGCCGCGCCGCGTACCCAAGGGCAATCTCTGTCGGCGCAGACGACGCGTTAGCGGCGGCGTCGCATCTTTCGCAAAAGTGCGTTAGACCATTTCCTGGACGACGGGAGAGTTTCGGAGCAGCCGACACGGTAACGTGTGATAGGGTACCGGGCTTTCGCACCGAAGAATGTAAAATAGATCTAAAAGTTCCGAGCAGTGCTTGGAAACGCGTTGGCACGGTTTTTATCGAATACAAAGAACCGACGGCTCCGTTCAGTGGTCAAAGCACACCGTCCGTGTTACTTAGTGGCGTAAACTTTTTCTTCGTGTAATGCCTTCAGACAGCAGCGGTAGGATAAACAAAAGGATAAACCGCCCACAATCGCAGCTCGAGAGACGAACACTGCACTCTTAATCAGGTCCTGCTTAAATGCTGGCTATAACCAGAAAACCAGACGAAAAATGTTCGGTTTGCTGACTATATCTAGCACTTTAAGCGGGACCCCATCCCCGATCCCCCAGTGTAGGGTAGCCAACCGGAAGTGTTTCTGGTTAGCCTACCTGCCTTCTCCTTTTCTGTTTCCTACCTTCCTTCCTTAAGCGGGACCGGGACCTGATCAAGAGTGTAGACTGGGACATATCGTTACGCACGCATACAGACAGTATGACTTTTCGTATAAGTGTGCGTGCGTCGTACAAAAGGTAAACTTAATTCTTGTTGAGAGCACGTCATTTGAGGGTAAGTTGGACGCTCAGCGGAATTCTCGTTAAGCAGCTTCTTTGCAAGGAAAAACGACACTTAACAGTTTCGAACTAAAACCAAGAGTGTCGATTAATATTGGACCACACTGCATGTTGGGCGAATGCATAAAGGCGTTAACGAATAAGCTACAGGCGAAAACGAATTCTTTTGATTTATCTGCGGTAATTCCTCCTCTATTTCGTGGATCACTTAGGCATTCGCTTAAGACGGCTTGAAGGCGAAAGCCATCTTTTTTTTGTTCTCAGTCGATGTAATGATCCTCCCCTGCCCGCCTTCGAAAGCTTCCTGGACCTCACCTGGTTTTGCACTGCCTCCGTGACCAGCCCGCGTTTGACCAAGCTACGACGTCATGTGGTGACGTCGTGATGACGTCACAGATTTTGGTTAGCTTTGACGTCATAATCACGTCATATGGTGACGTCATCACATGATGACGCTTTTTTGCATCACTCGCGTTGACGCCGACGACGCCGACGATCAACTTTCGCGTTTGATAAGGCATCTAAGGCTTCCGCCTTGATCATTTCTTTACTAGACCCTGGAGAGGCCGGCGATCGATGATCGGCCCTTTAATGAAGGAAAGGTGCTAGGAACCTGGTCGCGCAGCAAATCAGCCCAGAAAGCCACACGAGCTCTCCTACGGTACTTGAAAGCAACTTCATTGAACGACCGCCTGTGAAACTCGGCACTATGTATGTGATGTGCAATATGTCTATCCTTCGCTCTCTCTCTTTTACTCCCTTATTCCCCCTCCCCATGTGTAGGGTAGCAAACTGGACGCATAGTCTAGTTAACCTCCCTACCTTCCCAAGATTCCTTCTCTCTCTCTCTCTCTCTCTCTCTCTCTACGAGACCAAAAAAATGGTACGCAGTTAAGTTCTACCTACACATTGCAGGTTTGTTCCCGGTGTCACAGCAAGGAAACACGGCGCGCATGACTTCACGCAATTGAGGAGTCCGCCTCGCTGCACGGAATTACCGAGGTACAGCTCGAGAGCGTGCCTATGCAAACCTAGCAACTGCACGCAACAAACGCGCTTTTGTGGAAAGAAAACAGGCGAAGTGGATTTTTCTTCGCTTATAAAGCTGTTTATGATGAATATTTGGCCGCTGCACGTAAGTAAAATACTACTATCAGCAAGGTAATGACTGCAACAACTCTTTGCTCGTCCAATTTTTTTATTACCTTAAGACAGGGTTTATTGTTCGAGTTTCTCTTTGTTTTTCCTTCTCTAGCAAGAACGCAGCCTGCAGAAATAATTTTAGAGAGAGAGAGAGAGAGAAATAGAGGGAGGGACATGTGCAGTGCTCTATCTTGATCATACCCTCAAAAAAAGAAAATTCTCATTCATCATCGACGGAGAGTGGGATGGGACAGGGGTTAATCCCCTCTCTCCCCACCCCCCTCGGAAGAAACTGCCGGACTGGCATTCATTAATTCATTCATTCATTCATTCATTCGAATTTGTGAAGCTGTGTATTTGTGCGAAGGTATGCGGTACTGAACCCGCCAAACTGTGAAATGACTTTGTCGGAGCGAAATAACATTGAATAACACACACAAAATGAAAGAAGTTGAGCATTTTGATTACGACGGTGATAATCATATCTCGATGTCCTTTGCGAAAGGGTCATATATGTTCTAAGAACGCGAAGACAATGCGAGTGAATTTTAAACCAGCTGAAAAGGAACGTTTGGAACATGGAAGGTTTTTAGGTTTCATATTTTCACCTCTTACTTCCAGGATGCCTTTGTCTTCCAAGAATTAATTTTGACGAGACGGTCATTCCAAATTTTAATATATTGGTATGCACGAGTGAGCCGACAGAGTCCCGGCAATTTGAAGGCTGGCGGCGGAGTTTCTGTCGCTGGCGCTGCGTAAATTGCAGAGAGAGCAGTCGGAGTATATGAAGTTTCCCACCAGAATTACCAGAAAGAGAAGGCTGTGGCGCTGCAATCGTTGAGATACCACGGAAATGGTGGTGAATATATGCATTTGTCTGCTATTCGTCTCCGAATGACCTAGAACTTTTTTTGTGGCTTCATTTACCATACGCTTTATCTGGCTTCACTGGCGTCAGTTTCACAGCATGCCCCCCTTCCTATAAATGCCGAGGGCATAAAAAAAACAGTAGGGATTCTATGTCAGAACGCGGTAAAGTGCGGTAATGTGGCACTTGCAACACGCTTCCTTCGTTCTTCCGGTTTCCTCCTCTCACTCACTATCATGAGAACCGATGACATCTCAAAGACAATGCGTGTGTGCGCGCGCGCGTGAGTGAAGTGAGTGAAGGCGTGAGTAAGTGAGTGCAATGTGAAGTGAGTCAGTGAGATGCTGATCGTGAAGACGTGAGCTGGAGTGAGGTGAGTGAGTGGAAGTGAGTGAGTGAGTGAGTGAGTGGGTGGGTGAGTTGTAGTGAGTGAGTGATGAGTGAGTGATGTGAAGTGCGTGATGTGAGTGAGTGAGTGATGGTGAGTGAGTGATGTGAGTGGCGTGGGGGGTGGGTGGGTTGAGTGAATGAGTGAGTGAGTGATGAGTGAGTGAGTGAGTGAGTGAGTGAGTGAGTGAGTGAGTGGGTGGGTGGGTGGGTGGGTGATTGAGTGAGTGGGTCAATGGGTGGGTGAGTGAGTGGGTACGCGTGTGTGCATGTGGGGGCGTTTGTGAGTGCGTGCGCGCGCGATAAAGAGAGAGCGAGAGAGTCTGTGTGCGCATTTTCTGCCTTATTTTGTCCGTGTGCCTTGCTCTCGCTACGACCAAATTCTTCGAGATGAGATATAACAAACCCACACCGCGCCACATTTACAGGCATAATCATCTGTTGTGCAGTTCTTAGCAGTGACTTGTATGTTACGAAGTGAAAAAAAATATTTAGTGGCCCCTGGTAAATGACACAATCAACAGCTCTACTTTAGGGAATAGAGTAACCATCTCCTCATCTTTCATATGGTAAAAACTGCTTCTCTTTGTACAGAGGCAGAATTAAACATGCAACGTCAGGTGTTGGGTTACCATGAGGAAGACTGCTTTCCAAGTAATCGATTCATTTAAAGGCAATCGGACCGCATTTCGCGGTTGCTTAACGTCGTCTGCAACCTGCACAACGGCATACGTGTCAAATCGGTGTTAATTATCTCGCGGCAAGAACAGAAGTAAAACCACTTTAGCATAGTTCCGCATGAATATGACGTCATATCACGAAAGTCTACGTTACCTACGCTCACTTCCTGGGTAAACTTGAGGGTGTTGGCAACATAAAGCCAAGAAAGAGGTACGAGGCCATCAATCGGCGCACTTCATCTTCATTCCACCATCAATGCATGCAATCCTTACTGGAGGGTGGCTATGTCACGACATTTCAGTAGCCGGCGGCGGATAGTGAGCTATTTTAACACGAGCATCATTTCACTGCCACTCTCAACAACCCTCTACTCCTCCTCTCCCCCCCCCCCCTTACGTCCTTCTTCGCACCATACCAGCGCGCGCACACATAAATACCCAGTACTTCGTTTTTCCTGTATCATTTAGAGCCTTATTCCGACACTCGGTGAACACTTGAACCTTGTGTTTCTCTCTCCTGTAAATGCTGTGTTCTTACCTCACAACATTACCACGACACACTTCTTGTGCATGATCGATATGTAGGTTCGATAATATCCCGGTGTCCCCACCCCCATATAAATGATAGATCTGCCAAAGCTTGGCAGTTTCGGGAAATCCCCGCGTGCATGCCCGTGATATTTTTCTTTACTCTTCTGCATTAATAAAGCTCACGCGTGGCATCTTCTTTTCCACTTGTCTGTTGAGCTTAACCCAGAAATCACCTTGACATGCTGTACACGCAACCGGAAACAGTGCCAGTGGCTGGCGACTATCAAAGGCTTCGTTGACAATGATTCGGCTATGCTATTATTTCTTGTTTCAACGAAGGAGCCTTCCGGGAAGCGGGTCGCCTTCGAGGTAATTCAGCTCGCAGTGATCAAGATCGTTGCAAGACACGCCGCGGCAACAGAGGCATTGCGGCACACTCCGACTGTATTATCGCGGCAGTGCAACCGCGCGGCGTTACGTCACCTTGGATTGCATTTAAGCGGCCGTTCGATCATTCGCCGGCGAATAAACCGCGAACATCAAAGAAAGCACCCACACGCCAACTGAAGTTGTCTTCACCATGAACGGGGTGGTTTCGTAAAGCGAAATCCCTGCGCCGTGTGAGAGGAACCTCAAACAAAGCCACCGCCCCCTCGCGAACACATCGTACTGCCGATAAGTGTTTCGTAATAAGCTCTTTGGCTTGCCCTTCCGCGTATGTTGGGTAACGCCGGGACACGGGACAATCTACTCCATCTTAGCGCTGTGCGGAAATCGACTTCGCTAATCTGATAAGAATGAGCCAGCGTCCGCGTCTTAGTATATTTCCCTTTGGGGAGCGGCAGATAGGTTACGTACCTTTATACGTGCGGGTGCATTTGGGTCTGGTGTCCTGAGCTATGAGAGCAAGATCGATTAAATTCTTTTCATATAGCTAGTAAAGACTGCAAAATATTTTAAAGCACACCGTAAAGAGGGGAAGGGGGGGGGGAGAGAAGAGGACGAGCTCTGAATTAAATTTGACCGCCTAGGTTTCTGTGATGTGCCCCTCCAGTCAACCCGAAGTGTTGTTAGTGGTTGCTGTTAACGATACTGTTGGGGGTTCTCCATGTAAACAAGCCTGAGAAACAAGTGCACTTAACTGCCGGTACAAAATAACATGATGCTAACAAAACTTCTCACTAAAAAAATAATGGCATTCCAGACCCTTATAGGAGTGAAGAAAGTAACGCGTACTTTCGCGCAGAGTGGTCTTCGAGAAATGACCACTTTTTGTCGCCGTTAGTGCTACCAAATAAAAAATACTTTTCGAGGCATTCGCGCGTCGTAACAGAGTTACCCACGCCTAGTGGCAGCAATAGTATACTCGGACTAACTGCGCTGCGTCAACGGAGAACAAATATGAGGCACAAGTGCTCGGAGTGAAATTGGAGAAGTATTCTCATGAAATTGGCCACTTTTACATCGATAATGACAACCCCCTTCCTCCACCCCCTCCCCATGTTTAAGCATTAACTGTCATTTTATTTTCGGCGTGCGCTTTTTTAATCCTGCAATCTCGTTCATTCGAGAAGCAGCTGTCACAGCTTTTGACATAACAGACAGCGGCACGCTTTCTTTCCTTATTTATCCGTTTCGCCTTTTCCCTGTGGCGAAGACACCGTGTTTTCGAAACGTCCGAAGAAACACCTTCTGTCACAAATGTAAGTCGTTAGTGTACTTCTTTTTCTAGAGCATTTTCCTTTAGTGTCACTTTAAGCCGAATATCTGGTATAGGCTCTTGAGGCTTCGTTCTACGCAGGAGCCCCGAGATTTATTTACTTTATTTTATTCGCATACATAGGTACACAAGGACGCAGAGAAAAGAGGGAGACCGCAGGCTGCCACATAGAGGGGCACAACGCCTGCCTACTTTTTCCAGAGATATGAGCAGGAAGTACACTGGTGAAAGCACTGACCTCCGCGTAGGGGCACCAACTGCGACAGGACGGCGATGGGCAGCATGGTGACCATGGAACAGAGCCAGACCAGCAGAATGACCTTTGTAGGCGTGTGACCGCGTCTGCCACCGGCGAGACTCCAGGGGCCGAACGATGGCGAAGAACCTCTCGAGCGAGATGGACACCAGCGTCCAAGCGGACACAGACACTGACACGGCTGCGAGAAAGAGAAAGACAGAATGAGACATGTTTATGTCGTTCATTGCACGGTGGAATCCTTCACAAAGAACGAAACAAGTGGACTTTCTTTTTTTTTTTTTTGAGGGACTCGTTTCTTTGTTAGACACAACCAACTGAATCCAACCGACAATTATACAGGCCAAGGAAACCACAAGGGACATAAATTGTTGTCTTTAACTTTAGTGTAGTAATTATGACGTAAATTCAAATAAATTTAGGTGGACAAAAAATCACCTTTTCTGTCGGGGGATCCGAACCCCCGAACCGATTGGTGCAGCATTGGACGCGTAACTGGAAGGTTGTGGGTTCGAATCCCACCAACGCATAGAGTGATATTTCGACAACTCTAATTCATTTCAATTTACGTCATAATTACTACACCACAGTTAAAGACAACAATTATTGTCCCCCATGCTTTCCTTTGCCTAATCGTCTCTTGGGCTCGTTTGGTTGTATCTTCCAGAAAGTCGATTTGTGCACTTCGTCTCGCTGAGTGTACGTTCGACGTCACGACAAATTTTCGCCGTCACTAGACTTCTTTTCCTCTTTTATTTATGGTGTGAGAAAGCATTGGGCAGTTCGACCACAGCTAGGGCAGGCTATGTCAAAAGCTACACACACGAAGAACAACCTACACTGCCACAATAACATAAACACGCGGAGTGCTAATCTCCTGTTCGAGTATGCTGGACACATCGGTCAAATGTCACTGCGCATGACGTGACAGATGGTCGCCCGTCGCGTTGTACTTGCTGCTCATAGGCTTTCTCCGCTTCATCGTGCGGACACATTAGACACTTCACCCATTGTAAATGATGCTCGTCTCACGATGCGAATATTTGTTGCAACCGCATCGTTCCAATCCTATGTGGTTCCCCCCGCCAGAAAGACGTACTATACGTCTACGTTATAAAGATTTCAATGAATGCTGAGTGACTGCACTGGCTCTCTGCAACGGCAAGGATGAACGGCAAGGATGAGCGGTACCGCACCGCTCCATTCCGCCATGACCACGCTGATTCGCGCCAGGCCACTCTCGGTGTGATACAACCTTAACGTGCCTCTTGTGGCTGGGGCTCGCTACCTTACAAGTACGAGCAGTGGGTCGTGCAACTTTTGCCGTAGCTATACCTAATATGGCGTAGAACACTCTCTCTCCTACTACCCTTTTCTCGTTGATGATGAAACGCATGCTTTGCGTGCTTCTATCAGCCGACTTGACGAGCGAGCGCTCGCAGAGAAAAAACACTGATTTCTATCGTTCACATACGCCAAAGATGCGCTAAGCCCCATCACACTGTTTTGTTAGAGAAGTATTAGAGAAGCGAGTTGGGCTAGTTGGTGCGTATTAACTGCGGACATATCTACTAGCGCGAAAAACACGCAAAAGACGAGATAAAAGACGGCAGACAGGACGCAGCGCGTACGCACGGCCGCCTCGAAAGCAACGTGAAGGTTGACGCTTGTCCGCACGCAAAGGTTGCCAAACTTCTTTTTTTCGCTTTCTCCACTGTGTGCTCTACGCCGGTTGTGGAAGACGAGGTGCAGCCCAGAAAGTCCTTCTACTTTTCAATACGTTGTACGCTTTCCCTTCTCGAAACCACCGCGGATGCAACTCGAAGCCACCGCTGATGTGAAGCCAGTCTGATGCCAGAAGTGGTCCTCGCCCTGGAAAGGTTAACGAGAAGAGCCCTAGCATAGAGCCGAGTGACGAGCCTCGGCACTCGTTTAACGGCCCGAAAAAAAAAAAAAAAAAAGCTTTTGACGATGCGCGGCTAAGTCACCGTCGTCGGGTGTTGAGCACGTCCTGGCTAAAGAACACGTTCTGCATGCACTCACGAGTAACAGCAGTTGTACTGCGTCTACTGAACATTTACCGGCTATATTTGATGGATGCCATTAGCGTACCCATGAGCGTCCACCTCAATTGAGTGCAATATTTTTTTTTGTATATGGAAACTTCTGCGGGAGTAGTGCGAAACTTGCATGAATATTATCAGAAGGCCGCAGAGCTGCGATGATCTGCTGTCACCACTTATTCGATCGGCGAGAAATCAAAGAAACCGCTTCTCTATTGCGTTCGTACCAGACTCTCATCTGAAGAAGTCGTTGCCAGGCATCCTGCGCACGATTCAGGCTGAAAACAACAACAACAAAAGAACTCTGTCTTCGTAATCTAAGATCTAAGACACTACTGCTTTCTTTTTCTCTCCCAAGCCTTCTTTCTCCTCATTTCTTTGAAGGCGACAGAGGTGAAATTATTGAAAGAGAACGAAAACGGTGGCCTCTCCGCTTGCGGCGAGAACGCTAGCGATACGTCTAGGCGAAGTGTTGCGGCAAACCGCAGACGACGGATCCACTGGGGCGCGCCTTAATTTATGCGTTGTCACCGTCAAATAAATGATTCAAGCATAACCACCCGAGAATGTTAACTTCGCGAAGCGTGCGAACAAAGGGGTTACGAGGGAAAGTAGTGGAGGTTGCCGCATGCGAGCATATATATATATATATATATATATATATATATATATATATATATATATATATATATATATATATATATATATATATATATATGCAGAAAAGGTGTGGTATTTATTGACGCAAAACTTCATGGAGCTCATCGGTCATCGTTTGCAATGTGACTCTAGCGTGCAGTACCGTGACGCAACACGTAACATGATCGTTTCTTTGAGCATAGTTACATGTGGTTCTCCTTGGTAAGCAGGTTGCTGAAACGCGCCTATGGAAATTAATTCCGTGAAACGTCCACCAGCGACGCTGACGCCAACGGTCTTGTAGGAGAAAAAATATGACGCTTTCAGTTACACTTGGAACATGTGCTAAACTGAATGTCGTGAAATATAGTCCTAATATTCTTGCACAGCTTTCATTTTCGTTGCAGACTCTAGAGCACAACACATGACAAAGAGTGGGTGAAACCGGAAAAGTCACCCGGTACTTGTCTTGTGTCGCGCGCTAGATGGTGAGATGGAATACCAACACGCCCAGACTTATGCTATTTCGTCTTCGACAGTCCTATTTGTATTCTAGTTTCGAAGCAGAACTGAACAGTAATCACGCCCCTTATTTTCATACATACTGTGGTTAATGTATGTGGGCAATGATATCCGTGGTTCGATCCTAGCTTTTATTAAGGCGAAAGCGTTAGATGCCTCATCAAACGCGCACATTTACCGTCGATGTCAGGCACAGCACGAGTGATGTAAAAAAATCATCATCACGTGATGACGTCATCATGACGCCACTGATGGCTAAAATTTGTGAAATCATCATGACGTCACAAATTCGTAGCTTCGACAAATGTGTACCGATCACGGAGGCAGTGCCATACCACACTAGGTGCACAAAGCATTCGGGGGGGGGGGGGGGGGCATTAGTACATCAAATAAGAAGATGGCTTTTGCCTTCGAGTCGTCTTAGGTGAATGCATAAGGGACCCTGTGAGTTTTTTACTGATTCATTATGTTCGTTTAAGTTAGAAAATTAACAGTTACAAGCACGTAACCATGAAGTCAATCAGCGAGCACCTAAGACCATGTCCTCACGACAGAGATGGGTATCGTCACGAGTATGAGTATCATCATGGGTATCACCAATATCAAGCATTCGAATAACAACCCCGCTGCCGACGCAAACGATAAGTTGAGACGCGGATAAAACGAAGGAGAAATTCATTTTGACAAGAACCCTACAAGCGAAGACGACGTGAAAGCCGATCGAAGCCGCGGCTTAGAAACAAAGAAATAAACACACGTAGGTGCTATGCAGCTTGATATTCGCTTCGCGAAGAGTTTTAGCTCCAGGGTGCAAGCGTCTCTAAAGTCATTAAGGCGTAAAGCTGTGTCATAGAGCCGGTTACTTCCCTTTAACTTCTTTCTCTCGCCTGTTTCCCTTTCTCGTTCCTCACCTGTACTTTTTTCTTGCTTCCTCGGCAGCACAATCTACTTCCTGCTTCGGTGGCAAGGGCACACTTCGACGCCTATCGTCGGGCCATTAATAACCGACTACTCCAAGGACGCATCGGGATGCACCATGATATATACTGTGCCCTCCTCCCTCTTCTCTCCTCAAACTCGTACTTTTTTTTCCTCTCAGCTGCGCCTCTATACTCAGCTCTTGTCGCGCGGAACGCACGCGCGCGGCGTTGGCCAGCGGCGTGTGGCTTTTGTAATTCCCCGACTGAGACGTTACGCGACGAGTCCAAAGAAAAAGGAAGAAAAAGAGGTGAAAGCGCGCGCTGATAACGAGATATCTGGCGAAAGGCGCTGCGTGCCTGCCTGGAGCAGACACTGACTGCTTCGCTCCCTCGGAGGCGGTGCAACGGCGGCGATTCTTGTAGGCTGTATACGTTGTGTCACAGCCTGCAGCGGTGGGACAGCCATCTTTCATGTTCTTTTTCGGTGTGCCTGCCTGAAGCCGCACGAAGCGTGGTCAGACCACCCTTCATTTTTTTTTTTTATTTTCATTTTTTTTCATTTTAACCCCTTCCGTGGTCATTGTGAAATGCCTGAATGAAACTATATGAAACTTAAAAGTTTCGGTATTTATTTATTTATTTTATTTGTATACACACACACACAAGAACAGAGAGAAAAGAGGGAGAGAGCAAGCTGGCAACTGCCACCTATAAGAGGGGCACAACGCCTGCCTACTCTTTCGGGAGGAGGGAAAGGAAGATAGGAGGAGGGAAAGAGGAAAGAAGCTACAGGGAAGTAAAGAATAAAGTGACGAAGACTTGGACAAAAATAGGTAAAAACACACACAAAAAAAGAAAAAAAAAGAAATGCTGATCCTGGAGAAAGCACTCAGGTCAGTTTTCGAACCGATAAGCACTATTTAAAAATATATACGTACATTATATTCTGGGATTTCGCGTGTCAGAATGACGCTGTGACCACGAGGAAAGACGCGGACTTACCATTTCTACCGCTTGCTGTTCCTTGACGTGCACCAATATTTAAGCACGCGGGCGCGGCTGCACTTCGCCCGCATAGAATTGCGCGGCCGGCAAGCGAAGCCGACTCCTCGAGTTTGTAGCGCGGCGCTTTAGCTGCTCAGGTTCAACGGAGGGTTTAGTACTTTTGGCGCGGTCTTAAACGTACACCTGATGACCAATGTTTATACAGAACACGCTTTTCAAGGCAAATGGGAATATTTCTGCTGTGCTAATGCATGACGCTTCCAGCTTAATGGATTATTGTGTGGGTCGCATAACCTACTGTGGGGTTGCAAAATTCAATTAGACGCTATGTTCCCAGATTAAACGGAAACTGATCTATTTCGTAAAAAGCGCGTCTCGCAAACTTTTCTTGCGCGATGTCTTACCTTATGACCCCCAATATAACTAAACTGCTTAACAAATATAGACGAGCCGGATTAATACCTATTAATGCCGCCTTCTGGATAAAAGACAGGCGCGCGAGGGGGAGGCAGCGAAGGAGAGGAGAGAGAAGGGGGAGGGGACGCGCATGCGCTGGCGCTCATCGCGGCGCTGCGCAGGAGAGAATTTCGGCATGTCGAGCCCGCATTTCAGAGGAGTCAACCGAAGCAAGCGCCGGATTGAACGCGCGCAGCGCTCTACCACTTGAAGGAGAGGAGACTAGAGGAGGAGAGTAGAGTATGCGCCGCGAGAGCAGAAGCGACAACGCAGGAGGACCGCAAGCAGGTGCTGGTAGAGAAGGGGAGAGAGTAACGCGCAGCTGTTGGAGAGAGGGAAGGAGGAGAGTTGCGCATGCGTGAGTGCGGAGTACCAGGCCGCGGGACATACCCCCGAGCAAGAGATGCTTCGCATCTAAAAAAATTACCAGGCTAGCTTTAATTTTTTTTTCTTCAGTGCACATTGAGGTATAGATCCACTTCCATTATTTGGACATCGCAACACCCGTTTGTAGTTTTCTCGAGCTTCAAGCGAGCAAAATAATACAAATAAAAGAAAATGGGAAACCACTGAACAGTGACATCCGGGAATCACTCAAGAATGACGTAATTGAACAGTGAATCACTGAAGCTACCTCCGCAGGTTTCGGCACAGACACATGAGCGATGCGTCTGATGCATAACTGTGCACTTGGTCATGTGAGATCTGTATTAACACTGTGGAAACTGCCCCTTCGATGGTTCAAGGTCGTAAGAAAGATCCCGACTAGCAGAAAAGCATTCACCAACAGTTGCTAACCTGCCTGTCATCTTTCATGTGTTCTTCCTAGTTATACGCGCATTACAAGGTACATCTAAAGAAGGTAGCAGCTGGTGCTTCTGAGTTCTGAGAAGCCCGCTACTTGAGAGTTAGTTGGCTTCGTGCTGTTTAGCCGCTCTCTTTTTTTTCCCCTTTAGTAGTTACTTCCTGATGCCACTAAGTCGTGCTACCTAACGGGCTGCAGAAGATAGCACCGCTTATTTTTTGCTTTTCTCTTGTCCTCAGTGCTTGTTGCTGTGGCCCGGCCTGACACGCTCCGATAAAACCACGTTCCATATAACCGGCAACCAGCTAGTCTAGCTTAGACTCCTAATGACTCCTACACCCTACCAACCTTTAGTAAAGTGTACCCTCAAGCACTATGCTAAACAATTCATGGTGATACAGCAGCGCGAACACAGAAGCAGCGAAGGTAACAAAGACCGCGTCTGTGTCTCTTGTGCGCACTGCGACTTCGTGAACATTAACCAACTCGCCAGGCTCCCTGCTCTCATGATAAAAAAGTGTTAAGCCGAACGTAATCCAAACCTCTTCTTTTCTGATACGACAACCGCCTTGAGCAAGCTCCCCACCGCAGTATTAGTACGAGGAACACATAACTACATCGCGGGCGGCACAAACATACCGTGGTAGAAGATTAAAATTCCAGCCAGGGAGAAAGAAATGCAACACAATAACTAGAGCAGCAAAATGAAAGACGAGGCTCGATCGGTTACACACGTGGCTAAAACTTCTCCACAACAACGGCGTATTCACCCGGGAAAATGCGCGTTTGCTAGCACATTTGAAACCATATGAGCAAGGATACTTCGCACCGCAAGGATACTTCGCGGTAATCAAAATCCAATGATTATACTCACGCTGCTTAATATTGAGTGTGAGCCCCATCTCTTTTACGAGAAAAATAAAAGCAAGGAAGCATCGAAGAATGCGCGGTAAACTGCTTCCGTGGTGCAACCGCGCAGGCATAATTTATGATCACACCTGCATGCTGCCTCGTAAAGTGAGCATAACAAAAGACCAGACGATGGCTGGGCTGCACCAATTAATGCGGGGGTCGTTTGGAAAACTATCAAGCACGTGCTCATATTTACACTTGTGAGCTCGAAAAATTTATTATTAGGAAATACGGAAAGGAGGAGAAGGAAAGAAAGGCTCGCTAAACTTCTGAGGCATAATGCCGCATACTCGAAGTTTGGTTTAGGTACGTAAGCGCGACACGCAACATAAGTTTACAACGCGGAAGTCGTGTTACCAGGCAGCGCGCATAGCACATTCCGATTATACGAGATAGCGCCACAGCGCCGCCACCGGCAGTGCGTGAAGACGCAGCCTATATAGCTACAGACCTTGGACGAGCTGCTGGCGCTGGTAATGATCTCGCGGCTGCTTTGTAGCCTCGGGCGCCACTATACTATCACGAGGAAAGCCGCCGGCCTTTCTGGCTGTTAATGAAAATGCACGATTTGTAGACACACTTCGTGTGCGTGCCTTGGCAGAATCACCGTGGTGTCGCTCGAAACCACACACACACACACACACCACACACACACACACACACACACACACACACACACACACACACACACACACACGCACGCACACACGCACGCACACACGCACGCACGCACGCACGCACACGCACGCACACACACAGACACGCACGCAGGCACACGCACACACACACGCACGCACACACAAACGCCTACACGCACGCACGCACACACAAACGCACACACGAACGCACACGCACGCACACGCACACACACACGCACGCACGCACACACACACACAAACGCACACGCACGCACGCACAAACACACGCACACACACACACACACACACACACACACGCACACACACACACACACACACACACACACACACACACACACACACACACACACACACACACACACACACACTATCGCGCCGTGACGTAAGAGCGTACCTTTTTGGCGCAAGATCAGGTACTATGACTATTCTATGTTTGCGAAAGAGGTTTCTCGGTCCCGTTTTGTGTTCTTCGTAAGATGTAGTATGTCGAACGCAAACGCGCGTAGCTCGATGTGTCATGTTATACTGTTCAAGGATAACATAAACATAAACTATGGCCACATAGTGGGCGCTCCCCCCCCCCCCCCCCCAATACCACCCTATATTTTACTTTTCTTTCTCTTCCCTTCCTAACCCCCCCCCCCCCATTTTTTTCCGCTATGTAGAAATGACTTATGGTTTGCTTGGACAGCGCCTCCGTGATTCGTTGGCTTGAACTGTGCGTGCAAATAGACTAGCCCAACAACGCATGCTATTCAGTTACATGTCCTGCACGCAATTGACGTCGAAAGGTTAAGCGCCCGCGTAATCCCGGAATAATGCGGGTAATTTTTGTAGCTTGACTCCGCAACCTGGTGTTCGGATATTCCGCCTGTACTGGCGTGTACATACAGTATAGCGTGGTACAGCTTTATGTTGGTTATACAGCCACAAATTACTCGTAAGTTTGAAGTGTTGGTCACATGCCACAGTCGGTATTTTTTTTTTTCATGTCGACTGCAGGTGTTATCTTGTTTCATGCTCACGTGTTCGAATGGAATGTGCGTATAGAAGGAACGCCAGTTTCTCACTCCTGGTAACGCAGGAAACTACCTGGGTGTCCAATTCGCCATGACAAGAAAGAAAGAAAGAAAGAAAGAAAGAAAGAAAGAAAGAAAGAAAGAAAGAAAGAAAGAAAGAAAGAAAGAAAGAAAGAAAGAAAGAAAGAAAGAAAGAAAGAAAGAAAGAAAGAAAGAAAGAAAGAAAGAAAGAAAGAAAGAAAGAAAGAAAGAGAACTTGCTCACCTTCTTACTGGAAAATATTTTTCTTCTTTCTGTTTTACGATTGCTTAAGTACAACACGCTGTATTCTCGAGCGATTCGATTTCTTGCTACTACTGCATGAAGAAAATTGGCGAATGTATACCATGTCTTCCTTTTTTGTAAACTCTCGATTGCTCCAGACCCAACGAAGAAATCTTGCTGAAGTTCCTTGACAAATACGAAAACATGTAGGAACGCTGTCGGACGAGGAAATAGTGTCGACGTTGAAAAATAGGGAAGAAAAGAAGCAAAAGAAAAATTGGCAGATGTGTCTCTGCAAATGCAACGCGAATTCCTTAAGTCGTGCTTAGCGTGTCGTATACCGAAAGCCCCGGAGCTCGTCTCAGATCAGCACAGTTTTCTTTTTCTTTTTATTTTACTTTATTTTTGCGCAACCTTGTTACGCATTAATAATAGGTCGCTTGAGATAGGACGTGGCTCGCAGAGGTGTGTACCTTGACCCAGATACGCGCACACATGTTGCGTTACAAAGCAGAGGTGACAGAAAGGGGGAAAAACAAACAGTAGCTTCAGTTCAACACTTACGGGTTTTTAAAGTGTACTTTTTCCAGACAGTTGGAAAAGGCAATGTGGGCGGCAGTTTAGTCATACTGAATCTGTGAGAATTCTTTTTTATTGTGCTTAGCTTATCTTTTTTCGCAAGTAAGAAATTTCTGTTTAGCAATCGGTTATTTTTATGGGGTTTAACGTCCGGAAGCGAATTAGGCCGTGTGAGACGACGTAGCGGAATGTTCCCATTAATTTCGACTACACAAGGTTTTTTTTTTTCAATGTGCACTATATAATCCCACAGCACACGGGCCTCTAGCATTTGACCTCCATCGAATTGCGACCAACGCGACCGCGGCGACGGCGCATGGTAGAGATTGGGCGCAGTCGGTGTGCAACGAAAGTCTGCACAGAGTATGCTTCATAGCAGCTGTTCTCGGTGTCAACATGTTTCACCATATCCAGTAGCGTTCGACCGCAATTCGAAACAAAAAAAGTACATTCGACATCGAAGACAAAGAGTTCATCTTATTATTCCGGTTTGTCGACATGAGTGAGTCACATAACTGTCATGAGATTTTCTTTTTCAAAGAGACTGTCTGAGCATTTGCAACGTACCTTACATACTCTCCGTCGGCTATGCGATCTCGGTGGTATCGTCCCCTGATAAAACCTTGAACATAGCCATTTTATTTGCTTTATTTGCTTCAGTTTGCTACGTGTGTTTTCCTTACTTTTTTTTTGGGGGGGGGGGTAACTTCTTTTTTTCTGGCGCCGCAGGACTTATAGACATGGATTAGCCGATGTGATATAAATTTCAACCTCTCCACAGCGAGCCGGTTAGGAGTAAAACAGATCAGCACAGAAAACACGAAACATTTCTTTCCACCTCGTCGTGTCTACGATCCTGCAGATCAGCAATCTTTTTGCAGTCTTCAGCACAGTTAAAGAGCCTCGCGGTCGCGGCCTCGAATCTAAATGAGCCACCGGTTTTTGTACATGATTTAACGAAAATGTTAACGATGTACGCTTTAGTAAAGACACTATAAGAGCTCGCGCACGGCGTCAAGCGCCTTTAGAAGGCTGGTCCTAAGGCACATCTAGCAGCACAAATTGGCTCTTACCTCCTGCAGCAATTTACACTCCCTAATATAAATAGCAGTTCGGGGACTCCTTATTCGTCACGCTGGGCTTCAGAAATAGCAGCAACGATTTCGGTTTCTATCCACCATCTCCTTTGCTTGGCTGGTCGATTCGGCGTTCACTTCCTAAATTGCTCGCCTGGATTGCCAGGCGTGTTTGTACTACGCGTACAAGGAAATCACGCGCTTTTCGATTTGCGCTCCAGATTCGTACCTTTAATGGGTTCCTTTCACAGGAGAACCCAGCCGACTACCTGATTCCCCAATCACGACCCGTCACAAAAGACCTCGAATTTCCTGCTCTTTAGCCGACTGGTACCCTCAGTAAGGCCTAATAAGATGCTGAGTGCAGAATTTTAGTCTCGTAACTTCTCTTTCAGGTTGTTGATTGAAAGATTATTTCATTCATTCATTCATTCATTCATTCATTCATTCATCATTCATTCATTCATTCATTCATTCATTCATTCATTCATTGAGTGAGTGAGTGAGTGAGTGAGTGAGTGAGTGAGTGAGTGAGTGAGTGAGTGAGTGAGTGAGTGAGTGAGTGAGTGAGTGAGTGAGTGAGTGAGTGAGTGAGTGAGTGAGTGAGTGAGTGAGTGATGAATAACTATTTAAACAATTCCATTATTGTTTCTTTCTTTCTGTTATGCGTTCTTCATTTTTATAGCCTTCGTATTTGCAAAAGCCTCAAAAATCAATGAAGAGATATATAGAGCGAGAGAGAGAGAGACAAAGAGAGAAAGGGAAAAAGAGACTGAGCAACTGAAAGCAGAGGTGTTGGTACTTAAATTGAAAGCAGGGCCGTCGTATACCTAAATATCAGCCCGAACTACAGCGTTGCGAGCGGGTGAAAGATGGGGCTTTAAAGAATAGTAGCTAGAAGCGCGCCCTACTCGACGTTGTCGGCAATGGGCTATTCGTGCCCTTTCACAGAAAAAAAAGAATTTAACAAAACAGCGAAGGAAAGATAAAAATACTTGTCGGCGTCACTTCGTGTTTGCGTTTACTACCTACAGCTCTAGGCGCCACTTGGCACTATACTGTGCCCCTTCTGTAATGTAAAAGGTACTTGTCAAAGCTCAAGTATGAACGATCGTGCGACCCCGTACGTCGTCCTTTCTGAGGTTAAAGAACGTTGAGGTAGCAACACCGAGGTCGTTGGTTAAAATATTGCATAGCAGGCGCTTTCCTCTCAGCGTTTTCAATGCCACCCCCCGCCCCTCTGCTATTTCTTCTTTCTTTAAATCCACGCTGGGTGCTACACAGCGCGGTTCAACGCGATCTTTCAACTCCGGTGGCAGTTTCGCTTCGCTGGCATTTTACGCGCCCGAAGGGAGCCGCGGATGAATATAAATAACCTCAGTGACGTATATGCGTGCGCATTAAGTGTTTATTGAGATTAAATAATGTCGCTGTCGGTCCGAACCGCTCTCTGAACCGTTACGATTTCAGCTTCTCGGAATATCGATCCAAGGGAATCGAAACGTAGTGGCACTTTTGGCTCAGTTTAAGACTTGCAATTGACGTAAATCTTAAACAAGTTGGATCGGAGAGCCATATTTCAAGCGCGCGGAGAACGCGAGCATTAGCTACACGCTCCAACGGCAACGCCCTTTTTATGTTTGGTGAGGTAAACAATGCGAGGCCGTATTTCATACTATCACACAAAGAGAAATAGAAACTACGTAATTCAAGTTGGTATGGTTCGCTTGCTGGTATTGCTTCATTATAGCAAGCTATATATACCTAGGTGCAATAACATTTAGCCGCGTGTCATCTCGCTGCGTTGAAACAGCATATCATCGTCACTATCAACGCTAAATGACCGCAAATTAACAATGCAATTCGCAAAATACGCCCGGCTCGGTGGTTGACCCAAGGATCGAACCGTTAATTGCATGGCGCAGTGCAACTACGCAGTACGCAATAGCCATACAAGGTCAGATAGCCATACAAGGTTCCTATAAGGCGCGATATAAGGCGTCATTGCCATATAAGGCGCATAGCCATATAAGGTGCCCTTGTAGAAAGAGATCAATAATGTTTCTTTTTCTTAAGTTCGGTATGATTCTGTCTATAGCATTGCAAAACTCGCCGTGGAATATTGAGTTCTGCACTTAATACTCGCGTTCTACTACACAAAGGGGATGTTCGATATCATGAAAATTGGCGCTGATTTACGCTACCAGCTCGTTAAGGAACAGACAGAGGAAGCTGCATTTTAAACAGTCTATAGACTGTCTACATACATTTTTGTAAGGTTGGCCCCATAGCCGCCACATTTAATAATGGCATCAAGACACATCAATTATTAAGTCATCGTTTACAAGCGCATCGCAGGAATGGCAAAGGAGACCAAACACCCACAAAGAAGCATTGGCAGGCGGATGTCAAACGTGCTCGCAAATGCCTCAACTCTTCGACCGATCCAGGCTAAACTAGAGCGACGAGAAAAATCATGTCGCCATTTCAAGGAAAGTTTCAGGCACTTTCGACATATAGCCAGTCGTTCATTTCGCTAAGAAAACGAAGGCGCGTAAGGCTTCTTTCATTCAAATATTTCGAAGTTCGCTTGGGTCCCATTAGCATAAAAAAATGTTACGCGCGACTACAACCCTCTGTCCTGGAGAAAAGTTTGAAAACCTAAGAAAGGTAGAAAACTGGTTAATTACCTTAACGAGGTGCGGGTTCGAGCTAGTTCGTACTCCATGCTATACTACTTATCGCACAAAATCTTTCTTTTTTTGCTTTTTCGTCCTTCATCAAAAAAAATTTTTGTACAACAAGTAATATAGTGTGGTTAATTAGTACAGTTCAGCGCACCTGGCAGTCGGTCGGGATAAACGTGAAATTGATGCAAGTTCGTATCCGGTGCGCACATAGGCCCCTGACGTGACGCGTAGGTACATAAGAGTGATGAAACTCAACGCAACCAGACAGCCGGCAGCTGTGCCGCATATCGCGAACCCTTATGCAGATAGACTACGCAACCTGCAAATGGGCAGCCCGAACAGGTGCGATTTCTCCCATACTCACAGGTTTTGCTTTCTGCGCGACTTTCATCTTGCGCCATTTTATTACTGTAGGAGTGATGGACGCCACATGATATTGCGAGAAATGGCCTGAAACCGCGTAAGCCATCGTGGAGCAGTAGCACGACGTTCGATCGAGCGTCATTGCAACTTCACAGCGAGCACGCGGCTGAGTCTATAGTTCACTAGCCTTCAAGAAACGTGTCTTAAGCAACCGCTTAGGATCCTTAAGTTGGAAGGGAAGCAACTTGACCAAGTGCTACGGGCCATCAGGAATATAGGTGACGAACCGGTCCTTCTTTAATGGCTGCCAAAGATGGGGAAACATCGGTTTCGCACAACAATGGCTCTATCACACGCGAAAGGAGTAGAAAATATTTCAGCGTGGGCCATAATGACGTACACGTTTCACGAATATCCGTGGCATTATTCCAGAGGTAGTAAGCAGTAGTAAAGTGACTTTTTACGACGACGCGTGCGGTAATAAAACTTCAGCGATATAGCAATCTATGTGATTGACGAGCCTATTTTATATGGGCGTCGTCGCGCACAGCTATCCCC
This sequence comes from Rhipicephalus sanguineus, assembly GCF_013339695.2. Classification (NCBI taxonomy): domain Eukaryota; kingdom Metazoa; phylum Arthropoda; class Arachnida; order Ixodida; family Ixodidae; genus Rhipicephalus; species Rhipicephalus sanguineus. The sequence continues at coordinate 32,309,448 of NC_051177.1, forward strand.
AGAGAATACTATCATTTTACAGCCGTGTCCGGATTGCTTTGAACTCCCAACCTCATAATCTTAACATTGTCACGGAAATCTGATAATGTCCGCGAGGCCCATATAGCAACCTGGACGAGTATGAGTATCAGTTAAAATGCCCGCATGTCTCACCGCAGCGCTACGGAGTAGCATATAAGAGCCATCGAAAACACTGGCGTACGGCACTATACTGCCGCCCAGATGTAAGCAGCCCCCCCCCCCCTACCCCCCACCCCCGTTTGTCAAGTCCAAAAGAAAATAAGTTTCGCAATGGATGCAAAAACGAAAATGAAGCGGTGACGTGCTTTTCACAGACCTGCATTTGGTCTCCGGCTTTGCGGTGGTAAGGGGGATGCAAACAGTTCTTGGAATGCAATGTCGGGTGTCCTCGGCCGCCATTATTGTCGCAAACTTCCACGGTCATAACCCTTCACTTTCAATAATAACTGGACAGGGTCGACTGAGTAAAGTTATAGAGCAGACTTGGCACCCCCTACTCAGGGGGCACCAAGTCATGATTAGGGGGCGCCCCCATGATTAGGAGGGCGGCCGCCCCTCCCTACCCTCATGCCCCCCCCCCCCCCTCCCCACTTGTGCGCACGCCTACGGCCATGTGCACTTGATTACACAGTCTGAACAGTGTCAAACCGAGCATTTGCGTTTGGCAGTCAGTTCAGTTTTTAACGGCGTTATCAGATACGCGTTCTTGCCACTTCTTTTTATTTTTCCTCGTAACTGTTAAGATATACTATGGCTACAGAGTAACGTATACGAGTAATTTAAAACACTGGCATACGGCACTATAATGCAGCCCAGAAGTAAGCACACCCTGATCATGCATGCCAAAGCTGATCTAAGAACTTGCTCCTACATCTGCTTTCACAAACAGAGAGGTAGTCATGGTCAGATTGACCGCATTCAAAGTCTTCCTTCATGTATCGCGCCTAGGTTGTTGGAATCTCAGACATCTTTCGCAACGGTATCGCTGAAAGGCTCCGTACATTACTGCAGGCAGTGTGCTGTTCGACATGCACGATAAGCACGCTGAGCCAGTAAAGGTTTAGTCTCATGTCTTGTTTCTCTTACACCTGTTTCGAAATCTCTGCAGAGAATCCTGAAGAGAGCCCTGGCATCGTCGTTATGGACATAACTGCAATAATGCATATACGATGTCGGTAACACAACGCTTCTTCCAAAACGATAGAGTTCAGCATACGTAAACCATAAGCAAGAAACTGAACGCTTATGGCATTGATGTAGCAATCAGGTGACGTGGCGCCGCCGATTCGCCATCGGCCGGACATTTACCAACCGGGCAACGCTCTCCAGTGAGTTTACCTAGCACTCACAGTATCATTGGAATATTTACAAACAAAGATATATATGCACTGATTGAGTTATTGCGCGGACTGCCGCTGACGTCTCGGCGAAGTTTTGCGCAACCCAACGCACATAGATTAGCAATGTATAATCCCGAATACGCTTTCCTAATTAAGCTCACATTTGAGAGCTTTTATGAAGAACGGCGTGGAATTGTACAGTCCGGTCCTCACTTTGGCCTAGCTCAGCTCAGCTATGACGGTGGTTAAGAGCAAATAAATATATAAAAGAGACCAAAATAAAATAATAAAAATAAACCCTGTTACCAAAATGCCACGAGACTTGAGCATCCGTGCAATGCGAGACAGGTAAGCTTCCGGAAATTTTTTGCTTATGTGTGAACGAAAGGTACTAAATTCGCGAGTTCTTAAGAGCACAATTTTAGCCGCTGGCGTGAGGCGAGAAGCGATTTTCTTTACAGACATTCTGAGGCTCTCATAGTTTGAGCTGTGACACGTACTAATTGGCACATGGGCTGACGCCACCCGCGGGTTGAAAGCAGTAAAGGCATATTATATAAACAGAAAACAATTTTTTTGTCATTACCCTGGAGATGTTAGCCTGGTTCATCAACTGGCTTGCTACTCCACGTGTCAAGTGATGACTATGGTATATGCAACGATCTCATATACACAGAGATAACACGTACAATCGTGAGCAGTATGAAAGGGGACACAGAATTCGTGTTTACTCGACGATTACTTGTTATGTACCGCAGTAGTACGGAAAGCCGAGCTAGTTGGTAGGAATGCATGGTGCAATAGCGCAAGAAATAGCGCCGCGTTGGCTCTCTTGCTTGTGCCCATGTGTTTCTTGCGCTATTGCACTATGTAATGTACCGACATGAATGGGACGTACGCCTTGATTTGCGAGCGGTACCTTCCCGTTTGAGCATTTAGTTTGATGAAAACTTTTCCGCTCGCGAACTTCGTCCAGCCACTATGAAATTAAAAATGTAACGTCAGTGTTCCATCTCATATTGCTCATGTGTACATTCACGCACACAGATATAGACAGGAGAGTTATTCATAAAGTTTCGTTCAGGTGTGTAGCACTCAGAAACGCCAACAGCGCTTTTGTATTGCGCATCGCACATGCACTGCTTTGCCACGGGCCGTGACGGTGACCCAGCTCCAAGCTAAAACCGCGTTGCAAATGTAGTGCTGCCTTCAGAAACTGTCGCTCGGCGTCATAACGGTAGCAATCTTACAGGACGTGTTTGAAGTCTTCACGACGATTGCATGAGGTGCACATAGGATAGTTTGACTGTTTAATGTTGTACTTATGGTTTGCATACACAACGTAGAGTCTGATCCGGTGAACGTTAAGGAAGTCAAAACACAAACAGCTTAACGCGAAAACAAGTTTAGCATATACACCGAGGCTTCAAAAGAAGCGTTTATTGCGAGCGTGTTTACCCTCACTGCGAAATTGAGTTTGCGCACAACCACAGTAAAAAAGCAGGCGCCTGTTGCGTTTAGATAGCGAAGTTTATGCGCAAACAACGGAGATTCTGGATTCGTTATCCTAAGCAAACATGAACAAAATGCAAATAAGCTGTAGTATTTTCAATTGTTCACGCGCGCACGCGTGTTTGTGCTCGGGCGTGGTTGTGCGTGGCGCAAGAAACGTTATTGGTGTCATCTCGCAGCTGTTTGAGGTGGTTTATCCATGAGCAAGGCGCAACGGCACCTCGGTTTTGCGTGAATTCAGGAGGGTCGTACGAAGTCCCAGAATCAATAAGGAAAAGACGAAACTTTTGCGACTCTTCGTGACAACAGGTGAAGTAACTTCCTTCGAAGGTTTACCACGGGACGAAGCAGCCCCTGAAACCCCTTCCCTTGATTCCCACCATGCTGCCTCCAAGCTCACAACACCGAAGTATTTTTTTGCATTCCGAGAATAGTTATCTTGCGTGAGTACTTCCATAAACAAGACAGAAATTCAGGGGGAAGATGGAGTCCTGAAGAGATGAGAAGTATCCTAGAACCGGGAATGTCGCTGGAGTCAACGTTTCGACAAGTGCACCACTTGTCTTCGTCAGGGCACGGCCGGGCTAGACCGCACGCGCGCTTCTTTCCTTACGGCCTTCTCACCCGCCGCGAAAGCAATGGGAGAGTTTCTCAGTATGTTTCGCCGCCCGTCGGCGGTAGGGGCGCTGCGACCCTGACCGTGCATCTCCTGCGCCGCGCACACGGCACAAGAGCGTTGCTCGACGTGAAACCGCGGAATGGGGGTTCTCAACGGCGAGGGGGGAGGGGGATTATTCAGGAAGTCGGGGGCAGAAGGAGGATCGTCTCCTTAAAAAAAAAGAAAGCTAATGTTATCAGACGGCTCGCCGCATAATGTAGGTATGCGTGCGCCCGTGGATAATACAAGCTTACACTCAGTAAAACTGTGGAAGATCGGCTAACGAGGCATAATGCAGGAGGGTAGCGAATTGGGCGAGTTGGAAAATGCTCATGATGGTTAGCGCAAACGCAACACGGACGAAAAGAAGAAAAAACGACGACACAAGCGCTATCTAACAACTGAATGTTTATTGGAAAAATCACAAATATATGTGTATAAGAAAGAGAGAAACAACAAACCCGCACATGCGCCAGATAATTGACAGATAAAAACGTGTATGCTAACAAAACTACGCCCTTTCCAGGAAAGACACTTCCTCATTAATCAAAGCGATAGAAGGGCAGCTCACGCAGTTCTCTTTCTTACACATAAATATTTGTGATTTCTTCAATACACATTCAGCTGTTAGATAGCGCTCAATTGTGTTGTCGTTTTTTCTTCTTTAGGTCCGTGTTGCGTTTGCGCTAACCATCATGAGGCATAATGCAGGAGGCATGAAGCACTGGCAACGAGAGAGAGATAAACAACGCCGCACCTGTTCTGCAAGCAGAGAGCACCAAATACCTTTGGCCCTTGGTCTCGTTGGACAACGAGGCCGCAATTAAGAGAGGTTGCTCACATAAATGACGAGCACGCGTGCCCTTTGCTAGCTATTTCCTATTTCTTTATTTTTCCAAATATATTTGGAGTGGTTTTCAGGGCTAAAAGCTGCGGTCTGCAGCTTGACAGCTCTTTGAAACACGTACGTGAGTTGTATCTCTAAGGGTTGAAAATATATAGAGAGAAATATATAGAGAGAAAGAAAGTAAAAAAAAAAACAAGAGAGGACTCTTGCGGCTGAATAACCTCTTCGGACGGCATGCCCCGAGAGTGGTGGTGTGCATTGTCAAGGTGTTAACACCACCTGGAAACATTAATTTCGGGAACCCCGAGCTCTTTTGCGTTCCTTTTGTTAGCGTCAGGATAACATGGGCCGTAAAATAAGACACAATAGAAAACGCAACGCGCAACACACAGTTAAAAGGGAAAAATAAGTTTACATATTTAATTCTCAACAACTTGGTTACAACGCAAAACTCATAACACAAAGTCGCATACGCATATTCGCCCAAATCGCACTGCTAACAACGCACAACCGCTCTAATCGCACCGCTCAATAGCACAACCGCTCAAATCACTCGCAATTTTCAGACTCTCCTCGTCGCTTATTATTATTAGACCTCGGATGTGACTCTTGCGCTGCGCTGCTCACGACCAACAACAGGCAGCATCAGCTGTACAAGCTACTGCGAGCACAAGACAGGAACGAACTACACTACCCGAGGCCTAAGTTTCTAGCTCTTTTGGACAAGATAGTGGACTTTTTTTTCGATAAGGCCTCTGAACACCTGCCACGCAGGAATGTGCTAGAAGTTTTGGACACAGCAGTCCAGCCCTACTTGCAACGCGCTCCCATCTTAAGCTGCCCTGAAGCCGTTGACGACAGCCACTCCCGACGATCTGCAGATCTCATAGCCGAAAAATTCCTAAGCTTTTTCCTCGTCAATCACTTAAACCAACTGACTGACGCAAACGACAAGCCTTCCACCTAAGCACACAAGCCGACTAGCAAGCATTTTAGGTTGTGAACGAGACATTAGTGAAGCCCGGCAAAGTTTTCACTTTAAAGTGTTCAACTGTTTGCGAGTGCTTACGAGCAATAAATATTTATTTCCAAACCTCAGAATGTCTACACGTTTGATGGCGGAGAGCTTTACTCCCGGCTCTTGCATTTATACGTTTTCCGGTAAGCTTAAGCTCGATGCACGTTGCGCATATAAGAAGTCAAGATAAACCACTTGTGCGTCTTCAACGATTAGGCAACTTGTTTTTCAACGCGCGGTGAGTGAAGAAGCGCGCCCGAACTCATGTGCCGGCGTTGCGCGAGCTGCACGGAGCGGCGGAGGAGGGTCAGGGTCGCAGCGCCCCCCTCAAAGCAGCGGCGAGAGGCATGTACTACGCCCGATGCGAAGGCCGTAAGAAGCGAGCGCGCGCGTGCAGTCTAGCCCGGCCGTGGTCAGGGCAGCAACCTGCCTTGACGAGTGAAGGCAAGTCCACTCGTATAAACGTTGTCTCCAGCGACATTCCCGGTTCTAGGATTTCATTCATTACCTCTGGCACACATACATAGGCATGCGCATTGGGGGGGGGGGGGGGGGGGGGGAGGCGTGCAGTGCCCCCCCCCCCCTAGTCACTTAAGAAGAGGGGGCCGCTTAGTCTGTCCCATATAATGACTTAATAGGGGGGGGGGGGGGCGCCGCGATGAACCTTCGCCCCCCTGAAGGGGAACCCTGCACACGCCTATGCACACATATTCAGATGCTGATCGAAGGCAGCAACCTGCCTTGACGAAGACAAGTCCACTCGTACAAACTTTGGCTCCAGCAACGCTCCCTTTTCAAGGAAGTGTTTCATTACTTCTGGCGCACATATTCGGATACTGATGACGCCTTGCCAATTTTTGCCGTCCTTTATACGCTGTTGTCTTGTGCGCCTTTCACACCACGAATATCGAACATTGCCTTGCTCGACCGCCTTCTTTTCCTAACACTCACCGCGGTGGCTTAGTGCTCATGACGTTGCGCCGCTGAGCATAAAGTCGCAAATCCGATACCAGAACGCTGCGGCCGCATTTCGGTGGAAACGACATAAAACAAATAAATAAAAAGAACATTCGTGTACTTAGACTTGGGTACACACTAAGGTAAATCTGGCGGATAAAATTAATTCGAATTCTCTCATCATGCGGTCTGCCTCGACATGATTTCGTGGTATTGGTTCATTTTTCCCCTCTCCTAAGAGAATCTGAGACCAGTCAGGGTATCTGGTTCGCTTGAGCAGCAAGCAAACAAGTATGCTTTCATAATGATTGTAGAACTATAATTGAACCACTAAATAAACGCTTTCATCAAATGTAGCCAGTGAGACGTTCTGCTTTTCTGCTTGTGGGCGCCGCTTTTTTCGCGACAGCGCGAAGCCTAAGGGGAACAAAAAAAACTCCGTTCTTTAAGTCTGTGTGGTATATTAGACAGATGGTGTTTATTCAAGGGTGGTTAAACAATGTGATGTCGCCAAAGCGACCTCCCTGTGCTTCACTGTACTGAGCGACGTGTTGCAAAAAAAAAAAAAAAAACAAGGAACAAGAAGAAAGAAAGAACATCACCCAAAACAACAGTGCGTTTTCAGCGCATGTCCGACGGCGCACCTATCAAAATCTGCGCCAACCTCAGATTTAATTACCAAGCGTATGTGCCTTGCAAGTTCACAAACTGTAATTCGCCAGTTACAACATGTACGCAACGTAACTAATTAAAAAGTTAAATACAAAACCTAAGTCGATGAAGTATTGCACTATTTTACTCGAGTAATTTCCGCCACGTCGACTGATTGAGCTCGAGGACTCCAACGATGTTATCATTTAAACGCAATTCCTAAAACGTCCTCATTACTAAAGAAAAATAGTATACATCCTACCTTTATACCGAGTTTTCCAAGTCATTTATAAAAAAAATAAAACGCCCGCATTGTGATGAAATATGCGCTAAGATCCCAGGTGGAAACCACCGCAACTCCAAGAACGTGTCGGGTATTAACGTAAGATTTTGAGGAAGATTACTTTGCTATGACAAAGAAGAAACCCGCCGAAACACTGCCGCGCTCAGTCTTCGTTTACTTTAACCTCACGACCTCTTTTTCTTCTTTGGGAGAGGCTGGCTGTGACACGGCCGCCGGGAGCCGTATTTCTTGCTGTTCATTCGAGAAATCTATGCTCATCATGGAGTAATTACAACGAGGCGTGCGCAGATGGTCTTTGCCAAAGTTTGTCAACCGTGACTCCTCTAATTTAAGTTCAACGACAAGCAAAGCTTCATTATAGTCAGAGTTTCCAGTTCCCCGTACAATAAGCGGATTTGGGATTCTTTTTTCGCCTAGTCACTTGTAGATTTTCGCAGTCGTTTGTCGCGTTTTTTTTTTGTATTTGCATTTTTCAATCAAATATAGTTATTTTAGTGATAATCACGTTCCCCAATAGCGGGTTTGTCGTTCACTAAGAGCGCGTTTGCCGATGACATTGTGTATTTGAGTGTTGAAGTCAAACATACGTTGGCGGAATGAACAAGTGACGTTAATGATGCACTGGCAAACGTGCATTCAGTCGAGTGGAGACTACCCTGGAGACCATGTTAAAAGTAAATATGTGCTTTCATTCATAGTTCCGCATAGTTTTGCTGTACTATTTAAAGTGCTTTTTTTTTCAGCTCCCTTTCGTACTTGCGTGATACTTTCTATTATAATGAGAAATATTTTCAAGAAAGAGGAAATTCATTAAATTTCCGCTTCTTTTGGGCTCCTTCGCGAAAGTCGCACAGCTTTTTTTGGGCTTGTTTTGTGACGAATATTTGCTTGTTAGATCGGTACGTAGCATCTGGCAACTCTGGTTATAAAACTTTCATTTGCTATTTCGTGTGAATCTAATATTCCGTGTATGTATCATGTTATTATTTACGCATTTTCCTTTCTCTACCACGTGCTTTCTTATCTAGGCCTTCAGGAACACTCACTCCATACAATTATTGTAGCTCTTTTTTTTTAGTCTATGAACATTTCCCCAATTCTGTTGTATGATTAAAGTTGTAAAGCGAAGTTGTATATTGTATATGATTAGAAATGTGGACAATATGTACTTTATCTTTATGGACCCTATGTACTCCAAGAGCTAAGGAGTAGCCGGCGCCTTATTTGTGCGCCAACATCTCCTTACATCATGTCAATAAAAAAAAAATAAAAAAATCAACTTCCATTACGTACGCAACAGAGCGACTAATGTCGCTGAAAAAGGTTCGATATCTTTGCGAAACTTAGGATGAGGCATAAGATCAGGGACTAAAGAAAAAAACGCTTTAAAATTGAAGCACTTGATCGGCGACAGCGTAATCTAATAGGCTCTTAGAGGCAACCGCGCATAACTTTCAAGCTGTGTTTTGACTCTGGACTGTTTTACTACGGTGTAGTGTAACGTCTGGCAAACGTAAGCAAACACTTGTCTGAAATTTGAGTAATAACATAATGCAAATTGCCAGCACTACGGTCGCAAACAGTAAAGTGCGCACCTAAAACTCACTGAGGCACTCGGGAGCGTAGCTTGACAGTGACATTTAGAGTCGCTAGGAAATAAGAGTCAAACCTACGAGTATAAATGGTCAGCTTTCTGGTCGAACGACTGATTATTGTAGAATTGGCCAAATGTTTTAAGATATGTGCGTTAAAGATTTTGCTTCAGTGATCACACAACTCCAGTAATTTTATATCTCGCCAAGGACAGCTGTTGCCACGCAAGGTCCGACTGTTAAAGGAACACTAAAGCGAAAGGTTAAATAAGTTTAGACGGTTAAATTATACTCTGAAAACTCTAGTGCCGTTAATATCACAACGTTAAGCTCACTAATAGATTAGAAAATCAATGTCAAACGCTTCACTTTTAAATTTCCCGCCGAAACCTCTGATGGTGACGTCACGGATTTCAGTTTGTTTTCTTCGTATTTTATCCACATTGGCTTAACGAAATTTCCTAAAGCTTGGCATGTTGAGTTTCTGATTCTCTGAAAAGACAATGTACTTCGTTTTTAAGGATTAGGAACTACGTAGGCCTTAGTTGATGCCGTCAAAATCTATGACGTCTCGGCGAATGGTGCGGAAACTTGAAGGTGGCGTCGCCACGCGCATTTCCTCTTTGCGCGTTTTCTCGCTTACCAATCGTCTTCCCTATGGAAGCGGGCTGTTTTTAGAATTGTGAAATGAGTAATCTACTAATACAAGTTTTTTTCTGTTTAGTGTCCCTTTAAGGTATTGTAGACAAAACACGCGTCGAATTCACAAATGTTGTTCACTAGTATAACGATTTCAACATGCGCCTAGAGCGTTACGAAATTACGCCTGCGTTAAGAAAATTGACCAGCGCTACTTTAAAGAACCAGTTTGACGCACGAGGTTATTGGGAGTGCATGACTAAGAATTTATAGCTAAAGTCTTATACTCGCATCGGCCTTCGAAAAAGAACATCGAATTTAATCAAGCATCCTTTGGGTCTCGCAAACGTGACTGCGTGGACGCGCATTTCGATATAAAGACGAGCAATGTTATCATGAGTACCGGGCAGAGTTACGCGTAGGCGCCAGTATCTTTCATCATCTCACAAATAAATAAAAAAGAGAGGCTCGTGCTCTGCTCCGGTTGCATTGGTTCGCTTGGCAGTGCCTTGTACGAGGTTCGGTAATGCATGTCACGGAACAGAGTTATGCACTCTAGCATAGCTCCCCAATCACGTTCGCGGTCAACAGACTCTTCGCTGGGCATGATTTTATCTTTCCGAGATGCTCCGATTATCTCGAAACGTACGTCCAGAAAATCATTAAGGACAGCATTCAATCTCACGTGGCGGGCGCGTGTGTCCACGGGAATTTCTCACGGAATTTTAATGGTTGACTTGTGAGGTTCGCACACAGGTGAGAGAGCGCTGCACGGGACCCTCATCAGTACATCTTGACAGATGGAGTGATTTCTGCTGGCATGGTGCTCAGCTTTTCCGGCGTTCTCTAACTTATACTTGGCTGAAGAAAAAATATCTGGAGGGTGCGTTTCTCGACCTTTTTTTGTTCCCTTCTCGTTCTTATTTTTCCAAGTGTTAAAATTCTACTCTTTCATATCAAACCAATAATTCGCACATGTAATTTCAAGCTAGGAATTCAGGAAGCCGGTTTCTTGGTGTTGCATAGAAAAAAAAAATTCTAACACTTGAAGAATGAATCTGTGACACACATCTTTCACGTGGCGGTCGCCTTCTTACGATACAGAATTCCGTTAAGCCTCACCAGGTTGTTTAAAAAGTACTTATTTTTGCGGAAGTGTAACAACAAAAATTCGAAAACATAATTTTCCATTTTTTAAAGCATAACCTAGCTTTTGTGACGTGTTATAGCTCACATAGGAATTATTTGAAGACCACGTCAATTGTAATATTCAAACAATACAAGCACACCTACATCCCGCGTGAGAACTGGTACATCGCCATAAGTAGCACTGAGTTATTCGAAGTGGCGGTCATTGGACATACGCCGCTTTTCTTGTTTTGTAAGAATGTGCTGCTTGCTAAGGTATTTCGCTGTAACTGCATGGTAAATGCACCCAAACTATAGGTCCGGTTGGGCCCCATTAAAATACGCGCTTCCTAGTAAACCAGTCAGCATCATAGCGACTTCCCACCCTCTCCGCGCACGCACGCACGCACGCACGCACGCACAGACAGACACACAGAGAAACACACACACACCTGTGACTTCACAATAGCCACGATATACGCGCAGCAGATCGTCCCAATGTCGACCACTGTAACGTTCACTTATCCGTCATGTGGAGCGACAATACGCTCGCTTCACGCACTCGGTCGGTAAACCCTTTAAGCGAAGTGTTGAACTGAAGCCTAATGCCACGACCTCTTTTCAGCAGGCAGAATTTATTCAGCGTAAATGTAAAGACATTGTTGAAAAAACAATACTTGCAAATCAAGTAAGCCAGGACGCAATATCACTAGCCATGTTGACCAACAGAAACAAGTAATGTTTTACAGTTACAGCATAGCGCCTCATGAGGAGGCATGTGCTACTTGATGCGAGCACCTTTAGCTTTTCTATTTACAACAGCAAGAACTGCAAACTTCAGTGCCTGAAGACATTCCGGAGCTTTGTCGCCAACGTAAACAGTGCACAGTGCTTGCACAACCTATGAAACAGCGTTGGCGTGTCGCCTGTATGGTCGATGTAAGTTTAGCGTACTGCGACGGAGGGGAATAAATGCCAGTATCGGAGTTGCACTCATTTAGCAGTCTTGCACAGCGCTTGTTGCGCGAGTATTTTCTCACTGTTTTGCAATTAGTCTCATGCGATTACACATGCCATAACGGAAGGTCGTCTTCATTTGTCGCATGCCCTGTTATCAGGAAAAATAAACAGAACACGCAAACAGCTTACGTCATCGCTATGCTTTGTACTCACGTTCCGAACACAGAGATATCGAAATCGGCAAACAATTGCCTTGAAGTTCGGCGCCTCTGCTGAGCCTCATTACACGACGTGACCGTCACGCATCTACGCTTTCTTTTCCTTGGCAATGTTCAGAACCACCGATTCGGCAATCGTATTTCAATCCTTATGTGGCCGATCATAGACGGCGACTTCATTTCAAGGACGGTGTAAAACTGTTGCTTCTCGGGGCAATGGACAATCGCAGCACCTACTGTGACACAGAACATCGCCTCGACCGATGTGTGGCACTGATTAAGGTCTCAGTCCAGGCGAAGCCTTTCGAGTAATCTCAAGTTTTTTTTTCTCATATTTCTTTTAGTCTTCCTATGAGAATTCCCAGTGATCTCATCGAATTCGTGTATAAAAAACAAGTGACCTCAGCGCTTTGTATAGCTAGTCGCGTTTTCGCTATACGCAGGCTTCTGAACTACTAGAAAGTATGTTTTTCGTTCGATAAATTTTCTGCACCAACCAAGCGCCTGCTCAAGAGAAAGCGAATTAACCGGGAAGTCCCACTCTAAAGGCAGCTTTCGCAATCTGTGTATTTGCTCGCGGCGCGTAAAACCCAACGTATGAACAGTGCACTGCAACGAAGCCACGTGTAGGGAGGAATCTTCCATTTCAGATAGCCCGGGAGGATCGATCGACTCTCACTGCCGCGCGCCTCTTTTCTGCGTACTGCGAGGCGCAAATGATAAGTCCGCGTGCACCCTTCGCTCAGTATTTGCGGGAAGTCCGCAGCGTCGTCGCCGGCTATACCGTGACTTCCGTCATAGAAGCCGCAGCGACGCTTCGGCGAAGTCCGCTTCGTGGAAGCTTGCATAACACCTACATCTTTACTGCGGCTGCATTGAGGCCCAATTATTCCCCGCTTAATCTTGGTTTCGACATAGACCTTGTCGTTGGGCAATGGGACTCGTAATCGGACGTACGGCACGGGGTCACAAATCGTCCGATACACAAGGTCGACACCCGTGTCACGTACGCCAGTGTGGCAACGCGTGAAGGGAATGACCAATAACCGAAACTCGGTGGGGGGTCAGTGTCGCAAAAACGGCGTCGTCCTCAACGCGCTCGCGGAAAGTGAGAATGAAGGAAACAATTGCCAGGGGCAGGAAAAAATGAAAGGACACACCGCGAACAACAGGATAAATTGTAGGAGAAGAAACAACACGACAATATCGCGAAACTGTCGAGTCATTTGAGCCCGTAAGACGTGAGCTGCGGAGATGTGGGAAGGATTTCATGAACAAGTACCTTTGGGATGAGAATGAAATGAGAGAGAAGGACAACATTGGTTTCCCCTTGCTCGATGCACGCGTACTCACGAATGACGTACACCCAACTGTTTGACGTAGTCTCAAGGACGTAAGGTTACTGCTAGTAAACGCAAGGTATGTAAAGCGAAAAACACGCAGCTTGACACCTATAAATTTCAGACTTATTCCACGACTTTTACTGGTACTTACTTGGTCGTTACTGTTTACTATTCTTAAGTCACCTGATTTCCACCACAGATCTTACTTTCCAGAGCATAAGCCTTTCTATAGACGATACGGTAAGGGAAGTGGCCGCGTGTCGATGACACTGAGAAAACGCTGAGAATGACTATACTGCGCAACCAAAAACCGCGGTGCTTCGATTGACATCGAGTTAAACCATTTTAGGCAACTAATTACGTCCACGCCAAGTAACGTACCCGAGACCTCTAACCTGGGCAAACTCATCTAAACATGGGACAAGCTATACCTTTTACGCCAAATGTGTTCTCCGTGTTTCTCTCAAGTGCCGGCGAGACTGACTTAAAACATGCGCGTTAGAATACAGCGTGCAAATTGTTACATTACACAGGCTAACGAAACATCCCTTAGACAGGACAATCCTTTTATGGCCCGCGTGTGCTGTTGCCAGCCACTCCAAAGAATTGGTTAACCTCCCTGTCGCCCCCCCCCCCCTCGTTCCTTTCTATCTCCGCACAGCGCAGAAAAATGCATCGCAAACAAGAACGTATTGAAAACTTAAGCAGAAACAGTTGATGATTGTAATTTCGAATAACCCAACGCTTCAAGAAAGCTAGTCCCTTTGAAAAGCTCCGAGATGTGTGGTGCGCTGAACAGCGTCGCAGCGCTTATTGTTTCACTGCGCGATTCAGTAGAAAACATGAGGATGCTAACTTCGATTCCGAGTTCCGCCGGGCACTCACCGGTAACATTCACTCCCCCTCTCCCCTCTCCCCTCACCACGTCGACGCGGCGCCGTGCTCTTTTCTGTGGGTTGCAGAAATTTGCGCCTTTGCTAACCTAAAGCCATTATATATCAACACTGCAATTAACCGGCATCGATGCATAGTCTTATAGTAGCTTGGACAATCTGCGTCTCTAAAAGAGCTGCCATAGTTGGATTTCGACGGCGAACGCGACACTCATGATTGATCCGGTTGCGTGAGCGCACGCGCTGTTTGCGTCAGCGCTTTTGTCATTCTCGTTGACCTCCGATCGTCAATAACAAACCACGAAACCGAGCGAGCGATCGAAAAATATCTGTTCGCTTTAAGACGAGTCATTCGAACGGAAATAGGCGGCGGCGCGCTAGAGTTGGGCGCCGACGTCACCAGTGAACCGGCCAATAAAAGCGGACGCCTCTCGCCTAAGCCGTGTGATGACGACGCAGGGTGAAGTGGAACCGAGGAACGGCGTTAGCCTGAGACCGCGGGATCGAAGCCGGTATTGATGTGGTACAGAACGCGAAAAAAAAAAGAGAGAAAGCTGAAAGGAGCAAAGCATACGTGCATTTTCGCTGACTGCGAGCGGTGTTTTGGTCGATGCCGCTCGCCTACATGGCCCAGTGCCTCCACTTGAAAAATGGAAGCCTTCATTTCACCATCCCTTTAAGTCAAGCCTGACCAAAAGAGAGAGAGAGAGAGAGAGTGAAAGATAGAGGGATCGGCCTTTATTGAAAAATGGGAGGTGTTTGCTTGGCTGGTGCGCACGGACCTATGGGTATTAGCGAACGAATGACGGCAGGTGGTGCAGTCAAAGTGCAAAGCTTGCTGGGAACTTCCTACTCGAATAGGAAGAAAATTGTGTGGAAGCGTCTACGGCTTCCCTCTGGCGCTGTGGTTTTGACGCACGGAGGCCGAGAAGAAGGGACGAACTTTTAATGCATATTATCACTGCACCAATGCAGGGTGATTCTCATATGTTTCTCTTTCGTATATATATATATATATATATATATATATATATATATATATATATATATATATATATATATATATATATATATATATATATATATATATATATAGAGAGAGAGAGAGAGAGAGAGAGAGAGAAAAGATGATTTTGGGTCCGGGTAAATATACGCAGTGAAACAGATACGCGTACGAAGCGATTTATTGACGTTTCGGCCACGGGTCCGGCCTTCATCAGAATACAACGCATGGCATGAGCGCAGTTTATATACATGTGCAAACAAAGAAAAAAGGAAAGAAAAAAAAAACTGACGAAAGTTGTATATTGCGGCCGATGAAGATACGCGAGAGTAAGACGATCGACGCCTCTGGTTCGTGAGCATTACATATGCGCATATTAGTGTGTAATTTCTGAACCATTGTTTCAAAGATTTCTGGTTATCTTGCCCCGAAATGACGAGCAACAACGTTTATATTACGTATATCGGCAACGAACGAATATGCTGCCTCTCATGTCACGCTTGCTTCCACCTTGGTCTTGTTTATTCTCGTATCAGTTAGATGATAGAGGAGTCTTGTATTTCTGTGTAGGTACCGGGCATATATCTTAGTTTGTTATCGTCAGCCGTACCTCTTTTTCGGCCCTTTTTCTTTCATTCTTCTACAAAGCTGCAGGAGACCAGAATGATTTCCCGAAGCCAGGTCCTGTCCTTAAACTTTCTCTCTTCCCCGGGCTTGTCACCGAGAATAAGTTTACTCAAAAACAACAACAACAAAAAAGACAAGAATAAAAGAAACAAGAAAAATAAATTGTATCCTAAACTGGCTCAGACTTACCTGCATAAGCGAAACCTTTCGTACGGGAGAGCACGTTTTAGCGTAACCCAGGCCCGTAGCCAGGGGGGGGGGGGGGCTAGCCGCCCCCGCCCCCGAAATTTTGTGAAGTACGTGTTTTTACCAAGAATAAATAATAAAAATAGGTGTTTTTCTCAAATAGTCAAGGTTTTCAGCAAGTGGGCACCCCCCCACCTCCGGAAAAAAATTCCTGGCTACGGGCCTGGCATGACCCCACGCGATTTGTTAAACGTGAATGGCGAGTGGTAGTTAATGCTGGATAATGATGGCCAAGTGAGGCTATGCAGTTGTTAACGGTGGTTTATAGAAATTGCGAATGTGGGCTAGTGTTCATACATATCAGCTAAATATTGGCTTGTGTTGCTTAAACAATGGTAAATGTTGGCTGCCCTTGGCTATGTGCTGTTATAGCACGAACACCGTCTCCTATCAACCTAAATCTACTGATGCTCTCGCATACCTGGACAACCAGCAGAGTTGCTTAAGTTTTTACAGCGAAAGCTGTTATGAGATCATTTCACCGGCCGTTTTTGGCGCCGTAGTTGTCCGCCGCCGCCGCCGGTGTCCGTAACCAGTATCGCTCGAAATAAGAAAAAAAAAAACGAAAGAAGAAAAAAATTCCACGATGGAACGAGGTTCGAACCTGGGCCCTCTGCGTGGGAGCCCAGTATTCAACCTCTGAGCCATGCCGATGCTTGAAACTGCTTTGCAAAAAGGTCCTACACAGGCTTCATGTCGGGAAGGAACCACATTAGCATATGCAATATAGCGTGGTAGAAGAGTAAAATAAGCACCAAGCGTCGCACAACGCGAATTCTGTATCCAGGCGTCAAACAATGCGAATTGCGCGACGAGTAGGTTGTTGAATGCTTCCAACCCATTACAAAGGGCTCTGCCATAATTCTTCATCGCCATCAGGCACAGCATCAACAAAGTGCCCATAATGCCTTACATGCGTTTAGCAGGCACCACGGCTCTCCGTAGAATGACGAAAAATGGCACAGTGCCTGCTGCCCTACTTCTCAAAAATTACAATGATTTATAGCGTAGTGGGTTCCTCGCAAGTGCACTTGTATTGGTTGCCAAGGAAGCCCATAAGCGCATGATCCATTTCCTCGGGGTCTCAGTAAAATTACGATTTAGAGCGTAGTGGGTTCCTCGCAAGTGCACTTGTATTGGTTGCCAAGGAAGCCCATAAGCGCATGATCTATTTCCTTGGGGTCTCAGTAAAGTTGTTCGCCCTCCCCCGTCTATCTTCCACGTCAACGTATGCTATACAGCATGACGGGAGATGGAAATAGCGACCGGGCGTCCCCCAATGCAAATTACATAACTGGTGGGCTGTTTAAAGCTTCCAACCCATTACAAAGGGCTGAGCCATAATTCTTCATCGTCATCAGTCGTCGCGTCAACAAAGTGCACATAATGTCTTACAGACGTGTAGGTGGTGCCTCGCTTCTACGCAGAATGACGAATAATGGTGCTTCCCAACTTCACAAAAATTGTGATTTATGGCGTAGTGGGTACCTTTCTAGTGTACTTGTATTGTAGCCCCAAGAGAGCTCACAAGATAGCTTACAACGGGATCTAGAAACGCCGCTCTCCCAGCTGTCGCTGTGACTGTGCTGCGGTTTCAGCGCAGGCCTGGCGTTTTTTAGCGGCACGAGCAACGAGTGACGCTATTGTTTCTCTTCCAAGCACTTCCGGTCGAGCACTTACTTCCGGTTATCTAATAATAATAGTAATAATTGTTGCCGCCGCGGCCGGAATTCGATCCCGCGACCTGCGGGTCAGCAGTCGAGCGCCATAACCAGTAGACCACCGAGGCGGGTACTTCTGGTTATCTGAATACTCAGAAAAATTCCTGTAAAAAACAAGACCGGTACGAAACCGATGGTTCTGGTTCAAGATAAGAGTTATGTTGGATACATACGATATCGGAGCACATGTTTGCTTAAGATAAGGGTGAATTCACAGTCAGGATAATTATTGAGAATCAATTGCCCTGACTGCCCTGCACTGCCGTGAGTGTAGGTGTACTCCTCGCTTGTCTGATGCCAAAGTGCTCGCACGTCATAGGGACCAGACAGCACGTGAGCTCGTTGAAGCTTTTTTTTTTTTCATTCTGAAAGCTGGAGACGACTGTGTGGCAAAGCCTTCCTTTGCGTTAAATAAGGCAGAGATAACGTACCTGGATGCGCACATCTGAGGTTATCGGATCTGTTCGTGGTGCACATGTCGTTTGGGCTTCCTAGATATTTTCGTATTTCTAATAAAAGTTCAGTTGTTAGTATGCCTTTGCGCTGTAGCCTTCTTCGTCTTGTCCTTACGTTTTTTCGTGCTGTTTTCTTTCATCAAGAATTAATTGAATGAGTTCATTGAAAGAGCAGACGGTCTTTTTTTTTTTTTTTTGCAAGCAGCAAGCATCGTTGCCGCACTTGGCCGAGCGGATCTCAACCATGCGCTTCTTTCTACGTGGCCTCAGAGATCCGCTTCCCCAGGGGAACTTACCAGGGCACACGAACGCCGACGCCCGAGCGCCACTACCAGACACATAAAGGGTAAGGCCGCCTCCGATTTCTTAACGCAAGAGGCTTAGATGCCTCAAATGTGAAGACTGACCGTCCGCGCTAACACGAGTGATGCAAAATATCATCGTCACTCAACATATGACGTCATAATGACGTCACATATCGCCAAAAAGTTTGTGACGTCATCACAACGTAACGTCACGTGTGATGTCGTTAGATGACGTCGTCGCTTGGTGAAAGGTGGGCCGATCACGGAGGCAGTGTAAAACCACGTTAGGTGCAGAAAGCTTTCGTCGGGTGGCGGGGCAGGATAAATGCATCGACTGAGAAGGAAAAGATGGCTTTCGCCTTCGAGTCGTCTTCGCCGTGTTTATGAGAGGCCCTGTCAGTTTTTTTTTTAGGAGCTTGCTTCTTTTGCTGGGGGGTAGTCTCTTGTCCCTCCTGCCGTGTACGCTAGTTCTCATTGCTCCGGCGAGAGCGGAGCACGCGCCCTTGAATCGTGCACTTGAGCGCGTGCTCCACTCGCGGCGGAGCACGCGATCTCCGCAGAAGCCGAAGAAGCCAAGGCAGCAGCGCGGAGGGCTCGCAATGCATCAGCAATGCGGGCTCGCCGCCAAAACCTTGCGGTGAGTGCTCGCGAGGCCCGAAGAGAGACGCCAGCGCCGACAACAAGCACAAGCCACTACCAGCACCGAGGCGGCGGCAGCAACGAGGGCTCGTCGACCAAAGCAAAGCAAAAGAAGCCCGCGAAGCAAAAGAAGCCAGTACACTAAAAGAAAAACGTTCCCCCGAGCTTATGTGGTCCGTAAATAAGCTCTTGAACAAAATGTATATACGCCATCAATATATAAATTTGTGTATAGAGTGCATCGACGTGTAAATTATAAACATTGTGTATATAATGTGTATATACAATCACACCACAACAACTCTCGTGTCACTTTTTTATATGATGATGATTCAGCAGATGTGCAGAGGATTCACGGTTTACCGGATCCTCTGGAGCAAGCTCCTTTATCATCATTCACTTCGTGGATATGCTGTGATTTTTTTTTGTTTACGCCGTAACTTATATTTCATTTATTCGCAGGGGCAACGTGCTACACCGCGCGCGCGTTACATGAAGCTCGACGACATGTTCGCGTGTACGCGATAGAATACAGTTGCGTGTCTCGTGGGTAAACCCAAAGCGGGGGGTGAAATAGGCCAGCTTGCGTGCGAGCTGTCATTACGGGGTCAAGTGACGGGCACGGATTGCGAGTGTGTTCGTTCGCCATAGCGGCTTGACGAGATTGGATACCAGTCGCACAAGTGGAGACAGCACCAAAAAATAGAGGAGGAGTTGGTGGAGAAAGCGTGTTATTTAGAGCGTTACATTTCGGCTCCCATTGGCGAAGCGGATTATAGCGTGTCCGGCAGTAATGATGGACTTACGGCGGTCCGAGTTCAAGGACCACGTAATCGTGTTGACACAAAGCACGTGTTGACACAAAGCGAAAGGCGACCGTCCATTGCGTGACGTTCGCCAATGAGAGCTCGTTTCTGAAAAGATACGTGCGTTACTTTGTCTTCCTGGGTAAATTGGATGTGTGAGTGAACTACCAACGTCAACAGCCTACCCGAAAAGGAAAAGCAAAGTAATACAAGTAATCATTGGAGGTTTTTTTGAAAACGCTACTGCGTGTATCACAGGACCTGGTTGATTGGCTAAACATGGGAGCCAAAGGAAAGTGCAGTTCTCGATGCTGAACAGGTACCCGCCACAGTTTATTAGCGTTCATTCCTCAGGGGTTCACTCGACCGATTCAGTCAACAGCCAGCCCGTGAGGAAGGAACGGAACACGTCCCGGAACACGGGATCCTCACAGACTGTGGATGTTGGCAAGTTCAATATCGAGAGAAAAAGAAACGAAGAGGTAGGGCAGGGAGGTTAACCAAGCATTGACTCGGTTGGCTACCCTACTCGTGGGCTGGTGGAAAGGGGAAATAATAGATAAGGAACAGAAGTAAGAACAAGAAGATATGAACAGTTAGCGGGAACACACACAACACGAACTCGCGCTGGTAGTTCACAGACGCTCGTGAAGTCCGGTCGTCTTCAAGTAGCACAATAGGGTTTCGTGGCCTTGTGCACGCACGAAAGCGTGGGCGAAGCTCCCAGAATCTTCTTTTCTTGAGATAGTGGTTTTGCATCAAGACGACGGAGCGTGGCTTCTAGAGCCTGGTAGGTTAATCAGTTGCATGGAAAGCGCTCGAGGATTCTCCAAGTGTGCTAGTTGAGACACACACATTAAAGATAGCCGAATGAAATTGTACGGCACCAAGCTACGTTATGACATGATGGAATATGGCAACACTCATCGAAACGTATACGGCATTGAATAATGTACAAAACACATTGCTTGTACGTGTGTTACAGGCAAATCACAAGTGCTACGTTTTGTCTTTTCTTCAGTATCATCCGTGTTTTGATGAGCACCCTGATATTTCACCGCGACTAATCTAACAGTCCGCTGGACTCCAGAAGATCGTTAAGTCTGATAGATGTTCGTCAATGACATGTGACCAAGGGGTACTCCCTCTCGAACACCCGCAGATTTTTTTTTAATTGGAGTCGTGGGGGACATCGAAGTTAATGTCTAGCTGGAGCGTGGTTTCCGCGATCACGGTGACGTGTTAATACGCGGATACGAGAAATGCAGCACATCGACCACGGGGTGACGCAAACATCGACACGTTGTGGGCACATTCTACATACCGAAATCGCGATCGATACGGGCTGCGTGGCATCCATTCAATCCTGCCGCTTCAATTTCCGCGGGCGTTCACGTGAGGAAACGCATTCTTCATCCTCGCATCACCGTGCTATCGTGGCGCATTAAAATAGACGCTTACGAACACCCAACACCGGATGATACGTATTAGGAACATGCTTGGGTGATACTGCAAGCTTTATCAATCCAATATGTCTGTACGAGGCAACTCCTGGTTCGTTTTCTTTTTTTTTTTCCTTTTCCTTCTAAACGTTCCTTGAAGGGTGTTCGTACGTACCCAATCAGGCTTTCTCTAGCTCCTTGTCCTGCGGCTTTGAGGATTCAATTTCCGTCGCGACGTGCTGAGAACACCAATAGGAAAAAACGCGGATGCCTCGCGAGGGCAACCTGCTGATTCTCCTGTATTGCCACGCGCGTACGTGCGCCCAGAGATCGATTCTATGCTAGTCACGATTCATTTGCGGCGAATGAATGACTCTCGCGGTAGTTAGCATACGTTGGGGCAAAAAAAAACAACAACATGTAATGACAAGAATGACATACGCTAAACGCTTGCAGACCATTTTGCTCGTGCATTACTTCTCCTTAACGAAACTGATAGTCTCAGGTGGTGACCCTCGCGGAAAATATTAAACATGCCAGAAGAGATTATGAGTTGGGCGTGTATTATAAATGCGCGAGAAAACACACGTACAGCTGTCCCTGTTCACGTGTCGCCCCTGTGCTTGTACATGTGACGATCGTCGCACGGTCGTGTCTTTCCTGGTCGTATTTAGTACTAGGAGACAAACAAATCTCTCGAAAAAGCGGTGACGCAATCCAACCAAAGGATTTGCGATGCTCTCGTAGTTTCCATATGTTATATCTCAAAGGAAAAACGTGGAACCGCAGGCGAGAAGGTGAGGAGAGGAGAGGGAAGATAACCGGAAGACGGGGAGTTTAGCCAGGACTGAATTCGGTTTGCTACCCTGCGACTGAGAAGCGAAAAGAGGATGGAAAAACCGAGAGGAAACGCGAGAGTCCACTGTTCCTACTTCAAACGTAGAATGGCTCTGTCGTCGCTGTCAGAAACAATCAGTATGTCCTGTAGCCTTTAGAAATCACTGCAGCGCTTTCGTTTTCATTTTGTGTCTGTGACGCGCGAGAACAAGTTGCAAAATGTTGTTCACGGGGAAAGCTTTTCCGTTGAGCTGATCTAGAGTTGTGTATGAGTCGTCTTTCATATTCAAGAGACAGGGTTGCACAGAAGACGTCCTATAGTGTCCTCGTCACCGCAACCATTGGTCTCGGTATTATTCTATCAGCGTTATCCTTACGTCCTGCCACATACGTCGAAAACGAACAATAATAAGCGCGAACCGCCGTCCATACGCACAGTTCTTATTAGCGTTTAAAAATTCAGTGATGAACGAACCCGTACAGTACTCGGCAAAAAAAGGATAGATGGAACAAAGATGAACGATACCTGAAGAGGGTGCGATTTTCATCTGGCATTTAAAGAAACGTGCACCTCTGCGTAATCTACCGCGTTTCGGCACTTCTCGAACCGAATTTTTAAAGGCAAGATTGCAGCACTCGTCAATTCGCTTTTATAACGTCTCTTTGCTATTAACCATCATTTCCGTCAACAAATGCAGTCATTCGTGCTGAATAAATCAGTAAAGAGAGTTCCTTGATAACGTCATCGTTTATGTCGCGTGCCGTTTAGATAAAGAGGACAGTTTCCTTACTTCTTATTCGATCAACTCTTTGAAAATACAGTTTGTAGACAGGGCAATTACTCATGTACAATGCAAGTTCGTGGACGCGTAAGAGAAGCGACAGATGGCATGGATTAATCGGTGTCACAGAGCGTTCATAATGCCGCATGGTGTTCTCGATTTGATAAGCTGCTAATGAATAATGTTATTTTCTTCACGTAGAACATTCTAGTTAGGATAGTTTGTTATCGATAAAACATCCCGCGATTATCATTCAAGTCATATGTACAGCAGTCACCTGAGCTAAGGGCGCGCACCGAAAAGTCTATTCGTTATGTTTATATTGAATAATCGAATCAAATTAAAAGCATGTACACTTCTGTCGAGAACAAAGTGGAGCCATGCGCACAAACACACGCACTCACACAAAGCCATAGTTATAAGGGCTGTCATATGTGATTCTAGCGATCAGGACACGAATTCACAGAATTGTTCGTAAGAATATTTCAGCCAATCCTGACGCTAGGCATATCATTGGCGAAGGTTGTCGGCCAATGGCAGAGAGCACTTGCTATAGAAAATCTTTGTGAATTTGGCCCCAGTTCTGTTTCATCGTCATCACCATGATCATCGGCCTGATTGCGCCCACTGCAGGGCTTCTCCCACGTTCCGCCAATGAAACCCTGTCCTGTGCTTGCAGCGGCCAGGTTATACCCGTAAACTTCTTAATCTCATCTGCCCACCTGACTTCGTGTCTCCCCCTCACGCGCTTGCCTTCTCTTGGAATCCAGCCTGTTACTCTTAAGGACCAGCGGTTATCTGGTCTACGCGCTACATGCTCTGCCCATGCCCATTTCTTCTTCTTGATTTCGACTAATATGTCCTGAACACCCTGACCCACTCTGCTCTCTTCTTGTCCCTTAAGGTTACACCTATCATTTTCCTTTCCATTGCTCGCTGCGTCGTCCTCAATCTAAGTTGCACCGTTTTTGTAAGCCTACAGGTTTCTGCTCCTTAGGTAAGTACCGGTAAGTACCGGTCACGAATTCTGTTTGTCATGCCCCTAATAACGGCTTGTTGCGTTGATCCTCTATGCAGAAGGTCTGTTTTTCTGTCTCGATCTACTCACATGTACATAATAGTTGAGCTCTTTGTTTATCGTGAAGTAATCAGGTAACCCAGCACAAAGGCGATCAGTTTCAGCGAATTTCCTCGGTACGCGTATACCTGTCGTCTCTGTTCCCTCGCGCGAAAATCGGGAAAAGATTATTAAGGAACTTTCGGCATGCCACTGCATTACAAGGGGTGTCTTCAGCACATAAGAGAGAGCTTGCTTACTCTTACAGCAGCAAACAAACACCTCACTCCGCTTCTTTATCCGCCGTCTGCCAGAACCGGAAGAGGTGGATTACAAATGATGGTAAGTGTAAACAGAACGAATGACTCATCATTAACCTATACGTGCGTGGGTAAGTAAACCTGAAAGTGTCTTTCTCCTTTCGCTGCACATTAACGAGCAGCGCAAAGTGTAGGCTAAGCTTTATTGAGCGGCAGTATTGGTAGAACTGAAGCATTTATCAAGGCAGGGGCTGGTAGTGTAAGACAGATATAGAGGCCTTAATGAGAGCTGCGAAATTTGTCTGTACAGAAAGTAAAGAAATCGGTCCGGTGGTGATTCTATACGAAATAAATATTCGGCAAATCCCACGCATTGTGGGAATCGGTTTCATGCAAAGTACTCAGCGAGTAACTGTCTGTGCTGCATTTTTTTGGCTTTGAGACAAGTGTTACGACGTGGATCGACGAGTTTTTTCTTAATGGAGTAACGGTGTGCACATCACCGGCTCACCAGGCACGTCAACTACACTGGTGTTTAAAGGCAACTTACGATCTGACGCGACGTCAGCACTCGCTTTTATTAGGCAGTTTTAGAATAGGGCGCGCAAAGCTTTGCGTTGGCGTTTATCACGACTGCGCATGGGTCATACGCTATCCTCCTGGGTAACCATGCATGTTAATGACGGCAATAGCGTACGTACGCAACGAACGCTATCTTTGCGTACATTATCCTGAAAGTGCCTATTGAAACGAAGTGCACGCTACGGTGCGATGATGTGAATATCATTCGTTAGCGTATTCCTCCGGGGTCGAGGAACGATCGAACGTAGTTTGCTGACTCATAGGAGTACTCGCACTAAATCGCGCAGGACTGGGTCACAGCAGAGCTGGTAGGCACCAAGCTGGTCCTGGCTTGGCTAGTAGCGATGCAGAACTATCGGTAAATGGACTATCGATAGCATCGATAGTTTTTTTTTGAAACTATCGATAGCGTAGACAAACTGTCGGCAGTATTACTATCGACAAACTCTCGATAGTGCAATAGGTAGTACCATGGTTAATATTACTAGCGATATTACTGCCACGCGTGTTTATTGCTTTGTTTTGATGTATTCGGGTTTCACCCACAAGGACTGTTAGCAACCTTTGACGCAGACCCCCGCCGTAATGTGGGAGAAGCTTCACGATTGTTTGAGATCATTCTGTTAAGATTACGCGCCGGATGCGAATAGTCAAGTTTATTCGAGAGCTTACGCGAGCACCAGCGATAAGGCTGGAAGGTTCGAGGATGAAGCGTTCCACTGATGATCAGATTTCTCGACGGCCGACGGCTGCTCTCGCCGCTATCAGTGCGCAACGTGTTTCGCTTGAATTCTGAGTTTTAATTTTTGGGCACAAGTTCGCCCAAGTAAAGAGCTCCGTATTTCCCAGTCTTGCTGCAGCATTTTACACCGTCACAACCACGTGACACTACTATCGTTAGTGGTGTGAATAATGACGCTGTTGCTGGCCGTCGTAATTGGCAAAATATTTGCGATAGCCTACTATCAGCTTCGCTTAATTTATGAGCAGTTTTTGGTGAAAGAAATAGATTATTTCCGCAGTGAAAATGGCGGAATATGTCCATCAATAAAGCCACATCGAAAAGCAACCATTTATACCTTACAATTAACCAACCTAGTTCACGATATTTTTTTATTTTGAAATCATACAATGAAATATAAATTTCAAGCCGCGCAGTTCTGCCACATGCAACGCCTTCCTATCCACTACAGCAGAACAGTTTGATCATGTGTCAGCAAAGCACTCTCGTGAAGAACACAAGCATGTCAACTTTCTCACCCTTCAGCCTGCTCCTCCAGCTCCACTATGTACCACGCGCGCGGGGAAACAAGTTTATTCTGCAATGAGTTCGTGCTGTTGAGAGAGAGAGGTTTGTTTATAGAAAGGCAGAGAGGTCGGCCTGAGCGATATTGTGCTCTGTTGATTTTATACTATCGATAGTACCATCGAATCTTTTACTATCAACAGCGCTTTCGATAGTATTTTTTACCATCGATAGTTCGATAGTGACTCAGCTATCGATAGTATGGATAGTACCATCGATAGTTCTGCATAACTATTGGCTAGGCTTTCACCCTCTAATCTCTCTCTTTCCCACACCTTGCTATACTATAGTACACATGGCTCTGCTTGCTCTCTTTCTTTTTCAGTTTTTTTTTGTGCCTGTGTCTTTTATCTCTTTCTCTCTCTGTCTATTTGTTTCTGTCTTTCTATCCTTTTATCTCTTTCCTTCTTTTCTTTCTCTTTTTCTTTCTTTCTATGTCTCTTCTTCGCTCTCTCTCTGTAGTAGTTCTCTCGCCTTTTATCTTTTTATCTCTTTCTTCCCCTTCTTTCTATCCATTTCTATATTTCTCTTTTTCCCCTCTCTCTCTCGCTCTGTACCCTTTCCCCCTCCTCCTTCCTCCTCACTCTCACTTCCATTAGTCACCCCCTTGCTATGCTATACTATACAAGGCTATGCTACGATCTGCTAGCGTGCCTGGATAGCCGAGTGGTTACGACGCCCGCCTTCGGATCGTAAATACGCGGGTTCCAATCTCGCCTCGCCAATATTTTTCTTTTTTCGCCAAAAATTTCTACCTTTCAGTATCTTTCTCTATATCTCTCTGTCCTCGTGCTCTCGCTCATCAGAGTTACTGCATCCCAGGCCGCCCAAATCGGCGCACGTGTTCTGGGAGGGAAGCAGAAGAGGATGAAGAAGAGGGCGAAGAGAGCGCGTGCCGGTTTATGGTGATGACAATTTTCCATCTCCCATATACGGCAAACCTCGAGCATAACGGCCGTGCTGTAAAAAATACAAAACGTCAAGAAAGAAAACAAAGGCGCGTAGAGACAACGCTGTGACTTGACAACGGCGGCATCGCTTTAATGCTTAGCAGTGCGCGTGTTATAACACCACGATGACCATAAGGTGACTGGGGGAGACACCGACTCCCATTTTACATGCCAGAGCTGTTGTCGAGTGGGTCGAGCTTGCTTAGAAGCACTGTTTCTTTCTTTTTTCTGACTGCATGGAGCTCATTTAGCGTTAGCAGGTGCACAGTGTCCGATTTGCAATCACAGAATTCACACTGAGGACAATACCCGTTGTTCCCACGGAATACAGCCCAAACATGTATTTACCCGAGGTTCGTTAGTTTAACAAGCCGTGTTGAGCCGTTGTAAACCACACAGAAGAAACGACTGTGCAGTGGGAATCCAGAGAACAAAGAGCGATCGATTGTGAAATCTTCCACGTTCAATTATATTGGGACAATGCAAGATCGTGGGCGAGTGCGCAGAGTTAACGCTTTAATTGCGTCGGATCTTGAGGCGGCACGCTGTACAAAAAGCGGCGCTGATACCGTCACGTTGCACCATTGTTAGATTGCATGCAAGATTGTAGATGAGCGAGATTGTGCTTGTTCCGCTCTTTCCCCCTTTTTTTGCTTTTTGAGTGGCACGAGCAACGTGTGACATTCTTGTTCTCCTCTAAGTACTTCCGGTCGAGCGCTTACTTCCGGTTTTCCGAATATCCGGAAACAGTCTTCTGTACAATAGAAATCGACGGTTCTAGTTCAAGCTGTGTATGTATGACATCTGAGCATAACTTCATCTAAGATAGGTGCTAAGGAGTAGCCGGCGCTTTTGTTTGTGCGCCAACATCTCCTTCACGTCGTATCAAGAAAAGAGGCCAATTAAGCACAAGGCATATTAATGAGAATTAGTTAATTGACTTCATTGAAATCTTGTGAGCAGCTGGGATCGTTGCGGCACCTGGTGGGGCAGATATTAACCACGCGCTTCTTTCTACGCGGCCTCCGAGATCCGCTTCGGCAGCGCAATGAAACGCAATCGTAACCCAAGGAATATACGAGGGCACACGAACGGCGACGTGCGAGTGCCACTATACCGGATACCTAACTCAAAGGAGTCGCCTACAGGATTTTTTTTTATTATTGCATGTTGCTTCGCCCAGAAAAGCTTCCTTCACGGCAGTAAGTAATAATGCTTTGTCTGACATTCTTCCGGCAGCGTCAGTGATCTCGGTAAATAGAAATAGACCACGTGATCCTAAAACCTTTTTTTTTTTTTTTTGTCGTTTATATGACGCTCATATCTACGGTATGGTCAGGATTGTAACTGCTACGTTCTTCTATCCCAAGTTGTCATAGGACGTGCCGTAAGATTTATTGCTTCAGCTGCGAGGAACAACGATTCGGGCTTCTTTTACTTTTCTTAAACTCTCTTCTTAACGCGTCGGATCTTGAGGCGAGTCTTTCTGACGATTTCTTTCAGCCCCCTGCAGTCGTTTTTCCTCGCCGCGATCACCAGTACAAAGTCAGACGACCCATATGTCACACTCATCGTTTCGCTAATTCATTCATACCACGCACTATCATTGAATGGAACCATTTAGCATCGCACGTAGCTACCGAAAAAAACATAACGAAATTTCAAGATCTTCTACGCACTGAGCGTATTGCCTAAACGTGGTGTCCTACCTAATTCATTTCTTTTCACCTTTTTTCCTTTTTCATTTCGCATGTTGTAGCGGTATTCCTTCTGTATTGTGTATTTCATGTACTCTGTTTGCGTAGGCATTCAGTAACTGCCTAATGTGCTTGCACCTTTTCCTTTTTTTTACCATTTCTGTCTAGTTACTTCAGTATGTTGTAGTTTGCATTTAATCCATTGTCGTTGTTGTTGTTGTTTTCTGACTATGTATACCAGCCAATTGTCAAGATTGTACTTTTTACCGTTTTTCTCACTGTTATTTTTCACAATTTATTGTAAAAGGTCCCCCTATGTAATACCCTCGTTGAGGGCCTTTAGGGGTATTTTGAATAAATAAAAAAAAAACGCTTCTGCGAAAGGCTCACGATTGATACGACGCGAAGAGGATTGATGTTTCCAGAGCGGCGATCCATTTGTCTGCATGTCACTCGTTCTGTTGTCTTCTGCTTTACGACGTATCACCTTGCCTGCTGTACCCACTTCCAGTCCATTTTTGAATTGTAGCTTCTTTTTTTTTATTGCAGCAAAAAAAAAATTACGTAGGCTCATATTTCGCGCGCAAAGAACGAGAAAGATTTTTCGCCAATGCCTTTCACCGGCTCTACGTATTCCTCCTTGTAATTTTTTACCAGCCTCCTAGACACTACTGTTCGTGTTCTGCAACGCTTAGATATTCGACTATTGAATATGACGGAGTGCTTTCCGTGCAGCGTATTGCGCCGTCCGCATTGGGGGAATGCTTTATATACGTATACAACACATTCCGACTATAATATGAAATGCGTGCCCTTATGCAACCATGGCTATATCACGAGCAACAGGTCCTTCCAGCGGATATTGTCAATAAATGTCGAAGGGCGACAGCTATGGATCTTCATCCGCCAGTCGGACGAAACTACATAAAAGAGACAGCTGAACTACGAATAGAGTTGGTAAAGAGGCTGTCAAATAGGCAGTGTTACGACATGATGCGATGCATTCGAGCATAGAGCACGTAGTCATTCCTCAAACACCCGGACAATGTTTGTGAGCTGAAGACACTACGTCCTGGCGGGCAACAAGTCAATATATCCTCGATTAAATTGTTTATTGCACCAAACGAATGCATGGCGCTCTGTTTACGTCCTTGGCGCTCCCGTTTGTTCGCTCCTTTGCGTCCGGTTGCCAAAGCGCATAATTTTAGTCTCAGGTTTTGTAACTCGTATTGGAAAGCAAGAACATGGCGTGGAATTTGAAACGCGACGAAATAGACAGAAATACATGCACGCCTGCGAAGACCGCGCAGCACCCAGAGCGGGCGCGGCGGCGCGTCGTGTCAGCGCCACCAACGGCTAGTCTGACGTTGCGTTGCGAACTACAGCGCGCCTCCTGATCCCCGAACCGCGTATTCGGTGCCTTTGCAAGCTACGCATTCTGATGTGCACCACCGTGCCTTGCGTAATAAAAAAATTCACAGGGTCCCTTATGCATCCGCCTCAGTCGACTCGAAGGCGAAAGCCATCTTCTTTTTTCTTCTAAGTCGATGTATTGAACCTCCCGCGCCCCTCTCCGAAAGCTTTCGGCAACCAACGTGGTTTCGCAAAGCCTACAGGATCGGAGGCATTGTAAACTTTATGCACCTTACCTTGTTTCGCTCCGGGGTCGGCCCTCCTTCAACCAAGCAATGATGTCATGTGATCACGTTATGCGACTTCAGTGACGTCATGCTGACGTCACAAATTTTGGTGATCTGTGACGTCACTGTGACGTCATATGGTGACGTCATCACATGATGTTGATTGTTTGCACCACTCATGTTGACGCCGCCGATATGGGACGCCGACGCGGAACGCCGGACAATTTACGCGTTTGATGAGGTATCTAAGGCTTTCGTCTTAATAAACAAGTAATGGCAGTAATATGAATCAAGTGCGCTTATTAGGCCGCAACTGCGCTAACGTACGTCGCGCTCAAAGGTTTCTAACAAACAAACACACGCAGAAACAAACAAACAAACAAACAACCAACCAAACAAACAAAAGAACAAGCTTTGTTTACAGAACACGCTGTATCTATATTTGCTTGCCATCATCTGTAACAGCTATATAAGAAAACTGTGGCCGCGTCGTCCTATAAATTCTTGTTCATTTGAAAATAACAAAGCGACAACAAAAGGTAACTAATTCTCCAGCATTGTCACTTGACGTTGCATTAACTTAACTTAGCATTGTCCAGCATTGTCAGCCTAAACGAAATTTTGAGGTAAGATTGGGACAACGCAAGAGTGTACAGGTGATATGCACTGCGTTACTACCCCGTCTCCCATCAATACTGATTAAATTCTAACTTGTTGTGGCTATCATGACGTACAAAGCACGAAGATTGTCTCGGCTTATAGTGTGCAGAAAAAAAAATATTGACTCACCATCCCGACCATTTGAGAGTGGATGTCCAACAAACAGTGAATCTCAATTCAAAGGCCTTTCCTGCCTCTCCGTCACCAGCCTACAGCAGCGAACAGCGCTATGAAGTAATTGACTTCTCATAGAACGAAATTCTACATATTTATGTATATCGCATGCGTTGTTTTACTTTCTTTATCTTTCTTTTCCGCTTGCGTCGAATTACTGCTCGAATTCCAAGTGCTCTATTCCGAAGATTTCTGTAA
This sequence comes from Rhipicephalus sanguineus, assembly GCF_013339695.2. Classification (NCBI taxonomy): domain Eukaryota; kingdom Metazoa; phylum Arthropoda; class Arachnida; order Ixodida; family Ixodidae; genus Rhipicephalus; species Rhipicephalus sanguineus. The sequence continues at coordinate 32,340,916 of NC_051177.1, forward strand.
TACTTTAAATTTATCGAAAACCCTATACTAATTATGAATACTATCTAAAATGAGCGATGTTTGATCATGTACAATTCGTTAAAAATGTGCGGGGATGGGAGAGAGAGAAAGAAGAAGCAAGAATGAGTGATGTTTTCGAATCTTACTTCACGGCTGCAAACGTGCATAGAAGCTGCCGCCGTAGGCACGATACGCGTGCAAGCCGGGGAAAAAAAATAAACGAACACGAACGGAATAGACGAATGCAATAAACATACCGCCACAAGCGCAAGTCACGTAAGGGCTACAAGTGGAGTTGAGACTGAGCCAAAAGATGCTGGGGGACCATGATCCTTCCGAAGCAATTCTTACTCACATTTCTTTTTTTCCCTTTGTTTTCATCTCCAGGTTGTTTCGGTTGGAAACTGAGACGTGCGCAAATCGGATTCTACCACGCTTCTTTGTCACGTAAGCCCGAAATCTTTGTGACGCAGGCAGGATATAGCAAAAAACGTTCTCCGCTTGCAAGAATGAGACTACACAGAACTGTATTTCTCGACTTTGCGAAACGCACCAGAGGAGGTGACGATCAAAAATATGAGAAAGGACAAGACATAGTATGTACTCCATAGAGTTCTTTTCATCCGTTTTTTTTTCTTCCTTTTTTTTAGTATTAGATTGCGGAGATACGAAGTAAGGCTAGCACATGCGTGTTGTGAAAGCCATATCTACAAGAGAACGTTGGCGGAGACGCCTCTGAGAGTTGTTCTGGCATCTTGCATCCTGCAGACGGCTGGCGCTGCTTTCTGTCATTCTTACTGTGTTATAAGGAAGTAGGCTGAATGTTATTGCTATGCTGGTGATCTTGTACTTTTCGCTTCACGTGGGCATGTCTGATGTTCACCAAGCTGTTCGTGCTTCTCTTCCTTTGAGTGGTGTATCTCTCCCGATAGGAGCTAGTGCATCGAGCCATGATGCTCGCTCTGACAGATGTCGTCTTTCAGCTTCGGAAGCACATGGTGGTTTTATTACACTCTCTCAGAACAAACAAACAAACAAACAAACAAACAAACAAACAAACAAACAAAGGACACGTTGATGGGAGAGTTGGAGTTTACTTGAAGGTATAAATGCAGCGCGACAAAAAAAAGAAAGGAAAGGAATAAGAGCGGGAAGTTGGGCGGGTTGGCAAAGTTGCGTGGCGATCGTTAAACAGCCCTTAGGACACATCGCTTGGCACGTGCCCGTGTTTTCTGAGAGCCGTTTGATCATCAACATGCAAAAATGAGAGGGTCACATAGACGAAGCGCTACACACAACGCGCTTGTGGTGTGATTTTGTCTTCTTGCTTGTGGTGGTCCTTTTTTTTTTTCATTTTGCCGCACAGTTGTGTCTTTAGGTAAACAAATGCGGGCCACAGTTCTATGGGAGCCCCGCTCGAGCGAAGGCAGCAGTAACAACATTTCTCGCATGTCAACAAACACGCGAGAGAGTGTGCGGTAACTGTTTTAGTGTAACAAGTGGCTCGTGGAGCTGGGTGGGGCTTCTGGTCTTGCACGATACTCAGAACATTCGCTCATCGTGCGAAAAAAATTTTTATGGCACTCGGGCAGAGGGGGGCCGCGTTGTTGTTCGCGTGCAGCGAAACTGTTTTTGCCAAAAGCGACGAGATTTATGGAGCGCGGATGCAATATACCAGGCAGCATGTGCCCGCTAACAACGTACCGTTGGTCGTATACAATGCCTATACATTTGCGTGCTTGAAAGCACTCCGGACTTGCGTTTCCCGCGTGTTCGTAAACAGAAGACGCTCTATGACTTCGCCGTAACGCCCTGTGGAGCGCTTGAAGAGCAGCACTGCCTCATTTCGGAGCGTTTCCTGTATAATCAGTGAAGTGCCGTGACTTTTGACTTACAAGAAGATGACAGTATGCTTCGGTGGTTCCTTTGGCTCTGAGCTCATTTACTGTAACAGCAACACTTATCATCTAAAATATCTGCATCACTACCTGTTTTCTGTCGAGTGGAGATGGCTAGCATACGCCCCCAAATGCCGTTGGCTGAGCTCGCCTTTCTCTGCATCCCCTACATTTGCTGCAGAAACATATGGTGTATATAGTTTCAAAAAGGTTTTAAACTGCGCGATGAAGACGGGACGAAAACAGGAACCCATACATACACACATTTCCGTCCCGTCTTCAATTCGTAGTTTAAAACCTCTTTGAAACCATGAACCGACTGGCCCGACAAGATATCATGCTTCAGTATGGTATATAGTCTGGCTGGTCTTATTTGTGCGGCAAATAATGCGCGTGCGTGTCAGTGTGCCGCGTTGTTCTTCTGATTACCTTGTCAGAAGTGAGGCCGCATAGCTTACACGTTATTTCCGCCAACTGTGTCACCGCTGGAGTACCCGTAAACATGCCTATGCCGAATGTTTAACAGTCATCGTCATCATTTTCACGCAGGGTATATTGTTCAAATGATTCATGGTCATATATGAAGCTTGAGGTTTTATTATCATCATTGTAATGTATGCGTCCTTTGAGCCACCGAGGCTGTCTCCGCGTGCGTGTCAACCATGACTTGCAAAAAAAAAAAATAAGAAAAAAGAACACGACGCCATCTTGCGTATAATTCCTATGCGATGCACACAACGTAATCCGACAGTACAAGTTCTGTACTGCTCCGTTCTGGCCTCCGAAATTCATGTTCAGACGCCACATATCTCAAAGTCTTCGTGTTTTGTTACACCTCGTAGCAGCTGTCGAGAAGCGTTGATAAGCGATAGCTGAGTGGTTAGCGCGTTCGGCTCCCCAGAGATCGACTCAAGTCCCGCCGGAACCATCAACAATCTTTTTTAGCATTCTGCCCACTTTATATCACTGCCGAAGTTTTGTATGATCGGCACCCCTGTAGGTGTGATGAGGCGGCCTGACGACGCCGAAACACGTCCTTGTGCGCCGTCTGTGACGACAGCTGACGTCGTTAGCTAATGGGGATGGCTGGACGGTCGAGACCTAAGCCCTAGACAATCCCCATTTCGAGAAATTAACTGCTGTCGCAGTTGAACCGGTAAAATGATGCGCTCTTCAAAAAATGTATTCAAGAAGTACGTCTAAACCAAACGAATCGCGACAATAGCTGTCTGCACCAATTTACCTCCTCAGAATTTATTACTCAAACTAAACATTGCGCTACAGCAAAGCTTCTGTATGGTCTGTCTCGGTTGGAACCGAGCTCCCTTCAGATGAGCGGCTGTGTACGGTGTTTGAATTGTACATAATCTGACTCCCATAATTTACGTTGCCCCGTTTACGTGGCCAAGGCTCTGTCGCTTAATTCCGTACTTTCGTGACCACTGAACATTAGAAAATTTGCAAGCATAACGAGGAATAGGTGCCTTTATGCGCTGAGGAGTATCAGATAACTCGCGCTCTTGCGAACTATGACGAATTTTTAGTCGTATAATGTGAAGCCAAGTATACTACTAAAGTCACTGCCATTATGCATCGATTAAGGCATAGCTTATTAATGTAAAAGAACACTACACCGCGCCGAAGTATTCCCCTTTAGTTTCTCACTTCCGCAGTCACTAGACGAACGTCAAACGTTTAAGTCGATTATTTACATCTTAGCTTGCATTGTATCATTGTATACAGTTTTCCAAGAACGCCTACATTAAATAAATTAACAATGAACAATTCAGCCTACTCTTACTGTACAAAAACTACAGTTACCACGTGCATATTATACGGATGGCTCGAATACGTCGTCCAGTTCTGGTGGTGCGGTGGTTATACCATCACAATGGGTAAGTCTCCGTCTTCAGACTTCACATGCAACGACGTCTACGGCGGCAGAACTCGTGGCTCTGCGGAGTGCGCTAGAATTTATTCATTCTGAAAGACCAAGTAAACGGGCTGTGTTTTCTGACTCAAAACCGGCGTTACAGTGCCTGCGGTCAGTTCTCCGACGCGGATGTCACGAATGGCTGACGTATGAAACTGTCAAACTTCACCACCACGTAATAGCAAAAGGCCACGATATTGATTTTCACTGGTTACCTGGCCATTTTGGTATCAGTGGAAATGATTCCGCGAATAACGCTGCTCACGCGTCACGCCAGCAAACAAACATCGTTCTAATTCCGCTTTCAAGGACAGATGCTGCGAGGCAGATTCGACAAGTGGCCCGCAGTCTCACACTGACGGAGTGGAACGCGCAAAGCATAAGACGAATCAGACTGCATCAACTGATCCCTTCACTGCAACTCCGACCTCCATCCGGCCTTCATCGACGCGAAGCTTCGCTTCTATATCGCCTTTGTCTGGGAGTGGCGTACACAACGTTAATCGGAATGGCTGACAGTGCGGCATGCGATATTCGCGGCACCGAAGAACGCATCGAACCCTTTCTGTGTCAGTGTCCTCGATTCGCCTCGGAGAGACAAGCACTTTTCAACGCACTGCGACGACTGTATGATCGGCCGCGTTCCGTGCAGGTGCTACTACAGCACCGTCCACATTTCTCGACGGCCCACAAGGCAGTGAAAGCACTCTTGTTTTTGTTTTTGTTTTTTTTTTTAGGTCGATGGGCCTGTACGAGCGCCTCTGACTTGTGGTGCAATCCCGTGCACTGCACTGAATTGTCTATCTCTCTTCTTCCTATTTTTTCTCTGCTTCACTTCTCTTTCTATTTCTCATCTTTCTGTTCCCCTTCCCCAATCACCCAGTGTAGGGTAGCCAACCGGAAGATTTTCTGGTTAACCTCCCAGCCTTCTCCTTTTCTCTTTCCTTCCTTCCTACTCGACAGTTGAGCAGAAACTTCAGCGCGTTCGGAGCAAACACTTAGCGAGAAAATTCTTGCGGAAACTAAACGAATTCTCCGCATCTTCAGCGATGCGCTCGCACAAACGTTAGCAACACTGATAACGTGATGTTCCCGTTCATAAAAGTGTTCTGTTGGTGAAGTTCGTTTGCGAAGAGTTTGCGATCGTCCTGTCTTCTTTACTTTCGTGTATCATCGTCTTTTTTTTTTCCTTTCGATTCAGTATAATCATGGAAGCGTACAAACTCGCTCCATTAATCGTTCTGTTCATCGGCGCGTTAAGACAAGACAGTGTGCAGGATCCAAAGCGCATATTCGCTGTTGTTTCGGGAGGAAAAAAAAAACGAATTGACGAAGAAGAACTTTGAGAACAAGCTGCGTAGTATGATGAAAAGCTGTCAGACCTTATTTTGAAAACAGCGCTTTGAAAACGAGCTGTTCCCCAAGGCTGCAGGATGATGCTTACACGCAACACCGTGAGCGCGAGTACCTTCGTAGTGAAGCCACTTCACCGTGCGTTTGCACTGCAAGCAAGAGCGGCTTATTTTTTGTCGACCCTTTCCTGATTCCTCTCGCTTTAACGATTATGCTTACTGAGGCATCGCTACAAAGAGCCCCACACAAAGGACCTAACAATATAACGTGTGCTTACGCTTAAATCGGTGCATGCCGTCAGAGCTTTTAACGCTACTGTACGTGCGCTTAAGACGAAAAAAAAATTGGAATATGGTCTTCACGACTGCTCTTTTAACGTTTCCGCTATTTTAACGCGTGTCCCGTCCAGTTTAGACAATAACTGTGTTGATGCCGCAAGAACTATACCACAGGCCAAACTATACTAAGCCCTGCTTAGTTACAAGCCCAAAATTTTTAATCACAGATTGTGTTTGCTGGCTAAGCAGAAAATTCAGAAAATCTCATGCGCCTTAAACTTCTGTCGCAACATATTCGTATAACCAAAGACTAAGTTATGATGAGCGGCAAAGGAAGCGCAATAAAACCATAGAAAAGTCGAAGTGCTGGCAGCATAATACTTCCCGCGAGTGAATTTTTTTTTACGTTTCCGTAGTTGCTTTTATAAACGCCCTATCCTAAAGCAGATGGCGCGAGACCATTCTCCTAAAAAGGTAATGCTAAAGTAACAAAGGTAGAAAGGTAATGCAAAAGTAACAGCGCACAAAGAAAAACGCATATTCCGAATTCGACATGTTATAAACGTACAACGTTTTCACAAAAGCGAAAATTCAGTCACGACACAGGAAATGTCGAATGAAGTGTACAATGTAAAGAAATGATACGACAAGTTAAGCTACCTCATAATCATGTCGTGGTTTCGGCAGTTAAAACCTCAGATATTAATATTTGTGTTTCATTTCTACCAAGTTTAATTAATTGTAGGGGTTTTACGTCCCGAAACCACGATATGATTATGAGGGACGCCGCAGTAGAAGGCTCCGGAAAATTTGATCATTTGGTGTCCTTTAACGTGCACCTAAATCAAAGTACACAAGTTTCAAACATTTCAGCTACATACAAATGCGGCCGCTACGGCCGAACTTCGATCCCCTTAACCACTTGACCTCCGTGCCGGGTAGCATTTTTGCAAACCTGGAAGCCGTAGTTATCCGTGCCCGACATATACGAAAGGAGTTTTGGATTTATTTCGAATGGCGTGATCGGCTCATCCACCGTCCTTACAGTCTGCATGCCTGCGGCGGCGTGCCAGAGGTGCACAGACTTTGCATGCCGAGTCTGGCACTACGCCCGCAATTCGAGGGGCCGGGGCTGGTCTACCGGCAGCTCATACTATAACCATCGCTAAGTGCAATTGCTCCACCACGCAACCTTAAACCAGCTCGCCGGCAGGCTTCTCTTTCGCAATGTTCGGCAACAGTGCGATGCTCCGGGTTATCCGGCGCAAATTCGAGATGAATCGGAAGGTATATCGACACGTGCGCGATGCGACACCTGCGTACACCGCAGACGCACGCTAATTCGTGTGGAAGACTCGTACGCATCATAAGTGGAAATGTTCGCAGCAATCGACTCCATCGCGTGCGCAAATGCTGCGCCTCCGAGCAGCGAGAAACGTATGCGACTCACTCTGCTCCGTCTATAACGTCAGTACTTTTACGGCTACTGCGCCTTACTAATAAAGAGACAAAGGTTATTAATTAAAACTTCTTTTTTTTTCTTACGTTGTAGCATGACGTATGTAATGTCAGAATTAAATTAAATACAGTTTTGTAGAGCCAGTTTCACGCAAAAGCTGCGAGAGTAACTTGCAAAATTTGTCATCCACCAGCTTTCCCTAGGACTCTTCAAGTTCACACTCATCCGCTGTGGCAGCTAGGGTAGAACTTGGATCACCTGGGGTTACTCAGTGTGCAACTTGATAAAAGTACACGGGAGCTCTTGCATTTCGCCTCTATTTAACTGCAGCCGCTGTGGCCGGCAATCGAACCCGCGCCCTCTTGCTTAGGCGCGCCTCCATAGACGCTGAGCCAACACGTTCTTCAAGTTCCTCCCACGCCAATATTGTTCCGTATCTTCAATCTTACTTCCGGTATGACGGGAGATAATATCATTTAATGCGTGTGGGGTTTGTCGATCGCACTGCGATTAGCAAACGCTGATAACAAGATATGACAGATAGAGAAATCCGGGAGAGAAATAGCAGAGATGTCGACGACAGCGTCCGGTATGCTATAGACACCACCGGGTGCTAATGGAAAAGGTGTATTCGGAAAATAACAAGCATATGTTTAGAATCGCGCTAATTGCATTGAAGTCTCATTCTAAACACGTAAATCGCGATAGCATTCAGTATTTCCTACGACCGGGATACGTCCTAAGGTTTTCAGAGCATAGTCTTGAACACCTACCAATGTTCATTAAAGCGATCCAAAGTACAAGTGGGCCCTAGCATTTTCGAATTCCGTAACCACTGGAACGCAGCCGGCGCAGCCAGGAATCGATCCAACGGCTTCGTGCCCGACTGCACATTCATTCAGCCACTGTGCGGTGGAGTAAAATGCTGCCGTTTTCACTTATAACCGCACTGATCACCTCTTATCCTCGCGCAGAAAGATTGAGGCGAGGCGAAAGGAAGGTGCTTGCGGGACGGAAAACGAAAAGGTCATAGATACTTAACGAACGGATATTGCTCATTGAAAAACGCAGCAGACAAATTTATTACGCCGCACAATGCCCTTGCAGTCGTGCTGAGACCGGGTGCCGCATTGTTCCACGCGCGGCGTTCGTTTCTCGCTTACCGAATGCAGAGGACTCCCGCCTTCGCGGTCATTAGCAGCAGTGGCGAAAAGGTTTGTATGTTGTTCGCAAGCGAAAGCAGCTCTCACCTGCTTCAGTTAAATGCGTGCAGCACTACTAGAGCTAAGGAAACAGCTACAGGTATTATAGTTGCCACTCGGACTCTTCGATAATAATAGCTGCACTGCCAGTAGTACTAAGTGGTGCTAAAGGGACACGAATTAGAAAGCCGAATCAGTCTGCCCTAATAAGCTAGTAATTGTAGAGTTCATTACTGTTATTTCGCGATGATACGTTGATTATGCTGCATGCACGAGGAAACTCGAGGCGAAACCAGCTGATTTGGCTTTTAATTTTCGTGCCGATATAAGCGTCATTAAGAAACATAATGACGACACAAATATAAAAGTATTTGCTCGCACTTTTGTAAAAACCGGATCATTATACATAAACCGATGCTCATATCTAATAAAAAAGGACTATCGATTGAAAAACTTCGCATTGGTTGCCGACATGTTGCACGGTACAGTACGTAGACATACAGTAGGGCAGTGTATAAGACGTTGCGTCCTTTAGGTGTTCCCCATTAGGGGGGAGACGACGCGCGATGGGTCCAGCTAGCAAGTGGGCGTGAGCGCGGCTGAGGTCGAATGTACGCGTCTCTAAATCATGCCTATACTTTCCGCCTATCGCGTTCGCGATCTTGCTGCGCGCTTGAAGTACAGGTTTGCTCGAAAGGGTGGCCGCACCTTGTTGCCGTGTTTACCGGAGTCTCCAGTGGCCTTCTATGTCCTTCTGGCCAAGCAAGCTGCCAAACAAGCCGCGTATCTGGCGGGCATTGCAAAACAAGCAGCGCGATCGCCGTAGTGTGGCTGTCGTCGTAGTAGAGCGTTGCCGTGACATGCGGAGCCGCTACACCATTTTGAAACTATGCAAAACGTACGTTTAAAAAATTATTTACGAGGAAACACCGCAGCAGCTTTAAGCGGCGAGCCTAACGTCAAAGCGTGACTTTGCGTTGCCTCATACTTGGGACTCGTAACAGCGGCCACGCATTTGATTAACGAAATCCGTATGCAGACAGATAATGTCCGATGGTAGATTTATCAATGCGGCCTTGTATGCATGATTCCTATACTTTGCATGGGTAATGAACTTCCGGTATCCTTGTCAATTTGCTATCTGTTTCGACATTCCAACAAGACAAGGCATTCGATGCTGCATTAAGCAATGGCCGCAGACAAATAACGAGCTATGCAAGTTTATTCTTGAAGAACCCAGGGGAAAGGAACCGCCTATGCGAAGGAAACACGATAACATCTTAATTCCAAGCGAAACTTTTATGCCTCACAAATTGGCATTGTAGGTGTGACCACAAAAAAAAAGAAAAGAAAATAAAGAAAAGAAAAAAATTCACAGCATATCCACGGGTGAATGATGAAGAGCTTGGGCGAAGCTCCTGAAGCAATCATGGTTACACCGTGAAATCTTCAGTGGTTTCGCCCAGCATCATCCTCAAAGACGTGACAAACACAGTACATATTTATACAAGAAATTTTATTATTCGTAAGTGGTAGCTATACGTGGCTTCCGTTCCCTCTTCATTATAACGGCTTTATGGTCGGTGAAGTGATGGATCGGTGATGGGTCGTAGGAGGATGTTTGCAAAGACGATGTAGTGGGCAGTTTGCAAAGGTGGCTGCCGTTCCCCCTTCATTATAACAGCTTTATGGTCGGTGAAGTAATGGATCGGTGATGGATCATAGTGGGATGTTTGCAAAGACGAAGTAGTGGTCAGTTTGCAAAGGATCGGTGATGGGAGATACTGTTCGGGAGATACTGCCGGTTACGCCTTACGCCGGACGCGTGACAAAGTTAGACTAAGAGGAGCTTCGGCCCTAAAAAACCGGCGCCCACGACTGTACAGATTTGATTGTGTACACAAACAAGGCCCTCGAAGGTACGCCGGTCACGTGTGCATCTGTATGCGCAGTTTTCCAATAACTGATGCTCTCTCGATCGCCGGCTCGGCGGCGATCAGCCGTTTTGATAGGACAATCTAATATTTTATCGATGTGAAATGTTATTTCACGTTGTCACATATCATTGTTGCCTGGACATGAACGCATGACCATCGTTGTAGCCTGTAGCAACTGAAGTGTTGAGCTGCTAATCACGCGGATGAAGGTCCAATTCCCGGCAATGAGGAAGAAGGTAGTTAGGAGGGATCATTGCGCAGTGCGATAGAAAGAAAGCAATAAAGAAAGAAAAAGTAGTAGGTCAGGCACGCACACACCAAGGTCTGCTTGACCACATTTTCCAGACAGGGCAAATGCTCCTGAATTCGTTCGTCTAGTGCGCATCGGCAAAAGCGAAAAGGAGAACACATAGCTTTCGTAAGCTCCTTCGCTGGAGCCTTTTTTTTTTGCTTTTTGCCCTTTAAGCAACATGAAACAAGATGGAACGAAAGAAGGGGAATTTTTAAGGGCTCATTTTTTCTTGCTAGACACGACATTTAAAAAAAGTCACAGTTTCGCCGCAACGGTGAAGCAATGAATGCGATAGCAATAAATTGTAATGTAACGCGAAGAATGGAAAGCAGCTCGAAATTGCCAGCGCTTCGCTCGAGCCCAAAGGACGCACGAAAAGAACGCACACAGGACGAGCGCGAACTAATGCGTCACAGCTCGACACTTTGAAGCGCACTGCTGAAACATAAAGCAGGACGCACGAAACGAATGAACAGGTACACACAAGACAAGCGCGAACTAATTGTCACTTTTGTTACTTATTTCTGTTTGAACAGCGCGCTCCTTTCGCAAACGCGGTCGCTGCAGCGAGCGAAGCGAAGCACCCCACCGGCCGCCCCTTCTTTCCTTGAGATAAGCGCACGAAAGCGACCACGCCCTGTAGAGCGAAGAGCAACGGCGATCGCAGGAGCGGCGCGCGCACGTCGCGCCATCTATGTAGCCACTAAGAAAGCATGCTGAATTACATGATGTATATAAATAGCGCGCCGTTAGCACGCTGAAAGACGGTGCTGTCGTGGCCTAACGTCTAACGCGGCGGGCTGCAAATCGCGAGGTCGCCCGTTCGATTCCGCGCGTCGGGAAGAATTTCTGAATTATTTTCTTTATGGCTTTTCTATATATATATACATACTTATACATATACGGTGAATGACGGGGACAGACATTTTCCAGCCGAGACTGTCCATATAATTGCTATCGCAATAAAAAGAATTGGAACTAACAGACAAGAAAGCCAAGGAAAGTATTAGGCATGTTATGTGTAGTAATTAGGATGTAAATATGAAGAAAGTAGAGTGGACGAAAAGATAACTTGTCGCCGGCAGGAACCGAACCTGTGACCTTCGAATACCGCGTCCGATGCTCTACCACTGAGCTACGGTGGCGATTATCCTCCTGTCCACTTTATGGTTTATATATGTGCATTTAAACCTATAGAAATATTAGTCAGCGCCGCTAGTAGCCATGATGCGAGTGTGGAACACTCGCCGTCATACCCCATAAAGTGAACGTGAAGATGATCGCCGCCGTAGCTGAGTGGCAGAGCATCGGACTCGTTATTCAAAGGTCGCATGTTCGGTCCCTGCCAATGGCAAGTTATCTTTTCGTCCACTCTACTTTCTTCACATTTACATCATGATTACTACACATAACATGCCATATACTTTCCTTGGCTTTCTTGTCTGTTAGTTCTAATTAATGAAATAGGAATGAGTGAAAGGACTCGACATCATCGCCATGTGTTGTTGCCTTCTTGTTGCTGTCGTACCTTTATTCTCTGTCATGTTATTCCATGACTGTGAGGAAAGAGTGCTAACCCGACTGAGCGCAGCAATGTCGACGGCTGTGTAGTCGGCCTCCCATTCATGCAACCGCCTGTGGGTTTATTAGACGGCCACTCAGGCACGGCCTCTTACGGCGATATTTGTATTGCGGATTATAAAACCCCTTTAATAACTCGTCGCTCGCTGCTTCCTCCTCTCTCTCTCTTTATTAAATTGCTTCAGCTTTCTCAGAAGAAAGCGAAGTGCGGCTCATCCCAGGTAGGGTAATAGGGAAGAAGTCATGAAAAGCAGGATGGCAGGTAATGTGAGTGCCCGCCTTGTGTGCACGATCTCACGTTTGTAAAATTATTGTAATTATAGTTAGATATATCTGAATCAAACTGTACTTAAAGATTGATCTCAAGACCCGACTAGCGTTGACATGAAATATCGGTGTGATGCACCACTGTTGCATGCTCGTACGACAAGAAGTTATCATTGAAAAGATTTAACATCACTCGGTAGTATGCTGACCACACCTAATTTTGCTTAAACCTCATAATTCCACAGGAAGTGCTTCATCGATAAGAGAGCTAAGCGCTAGACCGGCGCGCTCTCACACGTTTTGATGGCGTCCATTGCCCTGATTTTATTTATTACAGGAGATACTTCTTGCACGGCGTCTCCTGGTCTCAACGCCCCCACGCGTTTCGTGTATAAGAACTTACGCTCTGCGGGCCAGCTTACTGTAGTTAGGGGTGATTAAAAGGTCCAGATGAGAAACTGCAGCTGTACTTAGCACTGACGACGCGTTGAATCGATTCGTACAGCAAACGAATTGCTTCCTGGGGCCAGAACAACGTACTACCACCTTCGTGTGCGCAGAAAATGGCTCGTCTGGCAAGTCGCCAGCTTTGGACAGATACAATGCGTCATTATGTTCGTTGCCGTAAATAAACACATAGATGTAACGAAAGGAGCGGTGCCCCGACGGCTGGCTGCAAATAAATGAAACTAGTTACAAGGAGTACAATGGAGCTAAACGCAGCGCTCGAGCTAGTGATTACAGTTGGTGTGCACGCCATTCCGGATCGACGTCTTCAGGAAGCTCGTCGCTTTCTACTATATATGAATGACAGAAGCTTTCTACAGACACGCCAGTTGTGCACCAAGCGAGGACGGATGACACGGTATGGCGACAGGACGGCGTACGTGAACATTCGTTTTCTACCGTTTACCTGCAAAAAAAAAAAGAAAAAAAAGAAAACCAGACGGATGACTTCTATAAATCGTGATTCTTGGTGTTATTGACTAATTCACAAATATTTCCTCATTTACTTTTTTTTTCGTTGGTAAGCTTCATTAGCTAATATTATGTTCGCCAATGCAACACCGAGACCCGAATTCATGAAGTATTTCGTTAAAAACTGCCTAATACTTTTGCCTATGCACTTTAATGATATATTCGCTAACACGAGCGACCAACACGATTGTCTAGACTAACCGCTCTAGCTTATAGAGAAAATGCTTAATAAACAAGGGTCGACAGATTCGAGGAGAGCCCTGTTATGAGCACCACTTCTTTCATTGAAGGGTTTAAATATGGCTTCCATCATTTAAATTGCTGCTCCTGTGCTTTAAGAGCTTAACCTAAATCTCTATATAGGGCAAGAATCAGAAAATCTCTCTTTAATGTACTAAAAATTGGTAATACACCACCGTGATTTTTATCCATTTGTTGATGCGGCTCAAAATTCAGCCATTGACAAAAAAGAACTTTAGCGGACTCTAAGTGAAAATAAGTTGTTGGGACACTTTAGAAAGAGACAGACAGACAGACAGACAACGAACTTTATTGGATCCTGAGGAGTTACGACCCCCTAACGGGAGGCCGTTGTAACTGCTGGCCGCGCCCACGTAGAGGACAGAACGCCGTGACGCTCTGCCCTTTCCTGGGCCCTCTGGATAGCCTGGGCTTGCTGTCGGAGTGCCGTGCTTCTGATGGCCTCCTCCCATTCTAGAGAAAAATCTCTTTAATAAACAACATTGGGTGGCTTGATGCCTTACACGCTGCTCGAAACGGTTGTCAGTGTGAGATGCGCACTGCGTCATCGAAGGTGCCCAAGAAACACAAAAGACAACACGCAACATTCAAAGTACGTGTGCTATTGAGCTGAGAATCTCGAAGGACAACCGACATAGAAATAGTAGGAAACTGGGAACTGGGTAGGCTGGGAAGCAAAATTCACCGTGCGTCTTAACTACATCACGCCGGGGTTCCATAAATAAGTTATTAGATGTATAGAGAGCTCGCGGATCAATAGCCAGAGTACTATGCAGAACCGAAGTACTCACTAGCCGAGATTACCTAGCAAGCCTCAGGTCGTAACTTTCCTTGTTACTTCATTTTCTAGAATGTATACAGAGAGCACACTATACTGTGATTGCTAATAAAACATGCAACGCGTAATAGAACGAAAACAAAGTGAAATCTAGTAAATATAAGGGTGAAGGCAGATAAAAATGAGAAGCAGCTCCGCGAAGACTATCTGCAGTCGACATCGGTTGGTTGACCTCACGGCAGACACCGAATATCCAAAACAGAGAGAGAAGCGAAGAATATATGGAAACAACATCGACACTTCATTTCCACAACGGCGCCAAGGCCATTGTCAGCTACAGGGCTTACTGTTTGGAGTTCGTCGGCAATGCGTGATTGAGTAATGCGCGCAAGCAGTTTCCGGCACCGTTGATGGTTACAAAAGGAATCGCTATAGCATCTAACCCACGTTGGGTTGACCCTTCCTATGTTGATATTCTGCCCTGCAGCAGATTGAATGAACATCCACTTCTCGTATCAATCTACCTCTTTCATTTTCCTGTTCTGCCCTCTGCCATTTGGGTAGGGCAGTGGTTCTCAGCGGTCGATGTGTCGGGGAACCCTTGTGGAGGACTGGTCGAAGTGATGGCGGACCCCTTGATGTGACGAGACGACCGGGGGGGGGGGGGGGTGTAGCAGGCTTAGTTTTTTATCGAGGCGTTGGGGTAGCCGAGGCGATCGTGTTTAGAATGTTGCTGCATTTCCTGGAGCAAAGGCAGGTGTTGTGCCATTTCTGGTGGCAGTTGCCAGCTTGCTCTCTCCCTCTTTTCTCTGTGTCCTTGTGCTTGTATGTATACAAATCAAATAAACAAATAAATAAATAACCTGGAACTGGGCACTGGGCATAGGTCAAAACTCGCCTCCGAAACCTTTTTTTTTTCACGGGCGATAGCGTCGCGGAACCCCTTTTGAGAAACACTGGGGTAGAGTTCAGGTAGGGGCCGGGAGAGCTGGTATTGCCAGAACGAAAGCCTCCGAGATGAAGGGGCGTTGTGCGATCTTTCCACTAGGGGTAGAGCGCATGCGCCGTGGCCTCGTGAAAGAGGGGGATCGTTGTTGCGTTCCCGCATGTATCTGACGCAACTGGAGGTAAAAGTTCGTTGTTTCACAGTAGGTAGAAGACAAATTAGTTATACAGAATAGCTTAGCAGATTCCAAAGTGCGGTTCCCTAACAGAGTATGCGCACCGCTTGATAGCATTGTACACTCTAAGAAAAAAAGAGTCAAAAGAGGGTCACGGCCGCGTGACTCTCTTCGGGTGTCCATTTGACCCCTTTTGGAAGGTACAGGCAGAGAAAGAGAGTTCGCAATTCGACTGGAGTCACGGGACTCTCCTGAAGCGCGTTTCGATTGGCGGCGCCGCCGCATACGCCATACATATTGCGCGCTTGCCCTTTGGCGCCGTTGTGGCGCGTTGGCTCGACAGAGGCGAGGCAACGCGCCACAACGGCGCCGGGGTGACGTGCCGCCGGTGCCGCTTCTGTTTTCCTCTCTGTATCCTCGTCTATTGGAACGCGTTTCGTGTTGGTTGCGCGGGTTGTGTGTCTGTTCATGCGCGTCTTCGGTGGTGTTGGTGTTGACGCCGGCTCCGTGCACGAAGTGACGCGGTGACGCCGTGACGCTTGGAGGACGGAATATTCCTGGAGCTGCGGACAGGAACAACGGGCGCCAGTTAACGGTGAGTGTACTGCTTTCGTAGGTACTAATTATACAGCTTTAGCTGGGCGTCTGCAGCAGATCTGCGGAAGTTATCTGCCAGCCATTTCCAACGGCAGCCTGTGTCCGCAGGGCAGTTGCGGATGCCCAACTAAAGCTGTCAGTTAACGAGTTGCCACCGCTATGCGCGTTGCTGTGCAAGCTCCCTTATATTAACAAGGGTCATTTTTTGCTGATCGCACGTTGTGTCTGCGCTACTGAATGTGCAAGATGTCGTTTTGAGATGCATTTTAGTCTACTTCATAACATTTCCATCGACCTTGAGTGTGTAGCGTGCTTCGGCGCGTGGGAAATTGAAAGAAAAAGTGCCTGTATACAGAACGCTCAGACGCACTATATATAATGGTTTTTGTTGGCTTAAATACGGTAGTTTGAGGTGCAGATATTCGCAATGCCCACGAACTATAGGTGGCGCGCCGTGCTTTTCAAGATGGCGCCAGGAGGAGGGTCAACCCGATTGTTAGCATAGGAACAGATAGGACGTGCGGACGTACGGACCATGCCACTTTCACCGGATGAAGTTATGAGCTGCGCTGACATGGATATGAGACTAAAATACTTTCCCAAACCATGGAAAGTGCTAAGTACTCGCCACCTAATTATTTGCTGCGAAGTGAAAGGTTATATTTCAGCTCCGTTACCGTGCATAACGATGCTTTGCGAAATCCTGTGCGCGCTACATAAACCTGTATGAACTAGAATTGACGTATGAGCTGAACGGCACTCCGAGGTAGTACGTACCGAGCCTGCCTGACGGATTTGCCGCAGTAGTAGGCCGCCAGCGAGTAGCGCCATCGCTGCTGCGCGTGATGATGGCTTGCAAACATAAAAGTGTTCTGCGATAATACCCCTTCGTCATTACTTGCGCAGTCGGAAACGCGGAGTTACGTCTTCAACGGAACACAAGCATTTAACATGCCATTCAGTAGCGCTTGTGTCACAGCCATGCTGAGACTCTAGCCGTGTGTACTTCACTCGCATGTTGCAGGTTCGATCAGCACGATCGAAACATGAATATCGAAAAGAATGCACACGTGTGCTTTTCGCAACGTCGAAGAAGTTCGCCGAGAGGCGTGGATTGTGGCCGTGACTGCACGCTCCATCGCTCTAACCATTTCGCTTCTCTGGTCGAGCTCGAGCGTGTTGGCGGCATGCGGCGCTCCATAATATCCACAATAATTGTGATACATGCAATGCACAAGAGGAACTATGCTTTTATTTTGATCTCGCTCAAGGATATTTTACATTAAATACAACCAAAGTGACTTACGAGTTACGAGCGTGAAAGAACATTAACGCACGAGGGGACGTGAAGTGCAACTCGCTCGTCGTGAGTTAGCAGCTGGTGGTTCATCGTCGCTATCTCTCGGTGCTTTCACAGTCTTCTACGTCCAGTGAAAAATCCTCGTCGTCGAGATGGTTTCTTTCAACATCACTGCTGAAAGCAATCTGAAGAATTTCCTCCGCCGAACGACTTCGACCACTCCGCGTCACCACGTTTACAATTAGAGAGACGTCTGGGCGCGGAGAACGTTTTGCTCTCAGACCGGTCAACAAGCAAATCGCTTGCAATGTGCTGCCACCTATCAACAAATGTACAAAAACAAGCGGCGCAGCGGTGGCTATGAAACCCAACACCACCAACACACTGGCGAAGGACGGCGTGGATGGAAAGCGTTCGCTCCACGAAAGGCGTCGAGCAGACGCGTCCTCGAATGATTGAAACGTCGCTCGCACGATTCGTAACAGCGCTTTGCTGACAAAGGATAGAGGCCCTATTTTAATGTATCGCCAACTTGAGATCGCTCAGTTATACATGAGCACATCGCGAGCCCGCGCGACCTCCCTCCCGCGTACAGTGTTATGGGACTCATGCACTACAAGAAACACTGACCAATTATATATATAAGTAAAACAGGATGAGCTTCAACTGAATATGTCAGACGATAACATTTAACTTACCTACGTGGCTACAGTAAGCCTCGCGAAGCTGATAGTATGTGTACACTGTGGGCTAGCATTGAAAGCGCGAGTTGCCACGTATTTTCACGAAAACTTCGCTTCTCGCAAGAACGAATTAGATTTCTCGTGTCACGGAGGGTCCGGTTTGTTCACTGACGCAGGGAACACGCAAAGTCGTAGTGTTCCTTACTTGCCAACGCGTTAACACTGAGCCTAGCACAGCCGAACAAGGGAGCGACTGCATAGTGCCGCCATTTTGTCGTCTACTAACCCTCCTCGAGAGGACGCTCCTCGATTCCGCTCGGTGGTGCGACAGTCAATGGGCATTGCGAATAGTACGGTGCTTCCAGAACGTACGCGGTAGTCATTCAAGTTGGACACGCTTCACCGGTAAAGTGAAAAAGCTCTAGACTTTCGACGGCGCACGTTGGTGCGGCCGCGGCCGTGCACTCTTCCCTCGTTTCTGTTTACTGTTTTCGTGATTTGCATACACTCCGATGACGTTGGGCGTTATTACAGAATGGAGTGAGTGTGCGTGATTGTGGGAGCTATGTGCGGTAATTCTAGCATATGACATGTCTGATCTCGACGTCAAAAAACTTGGTTCCTGACCATGCCTGTTTGCATTTGTTATTTTGTTGTTAGCCTTTATTATGTCTGTGTGAACCACTTATTGTGTAGGTTTTGCAAACCTTTACTGCAATTTCATTTTCTCATCATAATATCACATTCTTATTTTCAGATGCCGTTTTTCATGGTGCTCACGCTGAACAGGAGCGACAACCTAGCAAGCCACAAGTCTGATGTCTCCAGCCGTCACCACTTCTTAATTTATTCTTAAAAATAAAAATAAATATGGAAACATGATGCCAATTTCTGCTGTATATTTAGCACCATATGACACTGTGCACATCACAGTCACCAGGGGCGTAGCCAGAAATTTTTTTCGGGGGGGGGGGGGGGTTCAACCATACTTTATGTATGTTCGTGCGTGCCTTTGTATGTGTGCGTGTATATATACACAAGCAAAACTGAAAAATTTCGGGGGGGGGGGTTTGAACCCCCCCAACCCCCCCCCCCCTTGGCTACGCCCCTGACAGTCACACATTTTAGTTGGCTATACTCATACAAGCATGTAAATGAGGAATACCTTAACTTCTTAATTGGAAATCACTGACCATCTTTTCGCGCCTTCTATATAACTTTGCTAGAAAATATGTGTTGTTTTGACGAGTTTTATTAAAATAATGCTAAAATTGAACTATTCTTTTCTTGCAGTCGCTGGGCAGAACGGCAAGTATTATTGCACTTGCTTAAAATGAATACTCCACTATTTTCAACAGTAGTCGCGCAAAAGTAGAGCAAGGGTCAAAGGAGTAGCTTAAAATACTTGTGGAGTCGCTTGATGCTTCAGTGTGGCTCACTTGACCCCCGTAGGAGTGTTACCGGCAAGAGTCGTCTGACTCCCTATAAGTGGTAACGTGATCCTTCGGCTGAGAGTCTTTCCACTCTTCCTAGAGGGTCAGGGAACTCTCCTAGAGCGAGCCGACCCTGACCCACCAAGAGAGTCACCGTGATTTAAAGAGAGTCCTATACGTGGCAAGTCAGAAATCTCCGAAAAGAGTCACGCATACTCTTTTTTTTCTTAGAGTGTAGATGTATGTGTTTAAGCAAATACCACGTTTGGCCACTTGGTGCACGCTCCTGATGTTGCAATAATCTATGTGCTCAGCGTATCCTCGATTAAGTTATAAAGGTTATTTTACAGGTGGGTTTCGGTGCCGCCATATTTGGCTGTTAACCTTGCCGTTTTGTATCTTTAACAACTAAACAAACATTGCTGCGGCAGACGCATGCGCATGAAAGCGGTTGGGTTGGTGCATTCGACGTTGCATGAATTTATCAATTCACGTCGTGATATACAAAAATAAGAGAGCATTCGTTTAACAGCCCATGGTGGCGGTGCCCGTATGGCTTACGTAAAATCCTCTATATTTGGCTTTGCCTCCTCAAATAAGCTTAGTGGGAAGCTGGAATCCCACTGATGAATGAGGTAAAGGGCGGCTACGCCTTTATTCTTCACCCCGTGCGTGACGTCTTGGGTCGATCACGCCAGTTCCGGAAGCCTACTTGTGTCGACATGATCAGACGAAAAAAAAAAGGAGTTCGACAGAAGTACAAGTGCCGTAACTGGCACTTTAGCTGCGTATCTTGCTTCCCATTTCATCATATTATGCACGCTCGAGAAACGCTTTCAGTCGGTACGAAAAAAAGAAAACGAAATGTATGAAGCTCAAACGCGGCTGCTTAGCCTAACGTAGAGCAAACTGACCATTCTATGCTGCCCGTTACGACTCTTGCACTTAACAAATGATCGCAGTCCAAGACACCGTATAAATTTGCAGCAGTGGCGTAAGAACGTCCCCTATTGAAAAACACACATACGCACACCCAAACGCGCGCGTAGAAGCAGACTTAAACGGTGACGATGCTGAAATGTTTAATGACTTTCTTCCCCATTCGACCAAATGAGTTTGAAAGCCTTATCCGTCACATTTGCTAAGACAGAAGTTTACGAACTAAATCATGCGTCTTTCCTAAACCTTACCTTACTCGATTATACACGGCATATTCTGTAAAGTTTCGATCAATGAAGAGAGGCATCAAGTAATAAAAGAAAAAGAGAGCGTGCATCGACAGCTTTCAGGCATTCCCTCAGTTTTTGTACCTTGCAGCAGACAGCCTAATGGACACGAGCGCACCATTAACTTTTCTTTGAGCTCATCAGCGAGATTACATTAGTGTACCGAGATTACATACTTCCTACCTTCCCGAGCTCCTGTAAGCTGACTACATTCCCTCCTAAGTGCGAAGCCTGCATTCAGACGGGCGTTGAGTAATCGGAGGAACCCATTCATCACAGAAAAAGGCCGCTAGCTTCCTGGCACTCAGACGAGAACAAGATGATTTTCCTGCAGCTCCCAACCGAAACATAACTGCGTCTCCATAAAGAAGTAACGAGTTTCTCTTTTCTTTGTTCTCTTCCTTACATCTGTGGCGCCACAGCCGCACGAGGTCTTCCCAGGACCAAGCTTCGTGCTCTCTTGGTGCGAATGGGCGAGATGGACGGGAGCACAAACAAAATGAGGCTGGGCGGACGGCGAAAGTGTGGATATGAAACAAAAGAGTTATTTCCGCGGCTTGGAAAGCAGCAGAAGAAAAAAGCTGAATGCAAAGTACCTAAGTTCGCACACATTTTCCCACTTTTTCTAAGTATAAGGCCGCATCGCCTCGCCTTCCTATGTTCACCCAGAGCTGTTAAGGGACTTCTCTTTAAAATTATTTAGCTGAAGTCACGTTCTAATGATGATCGATTACTATTTCACACGTACTATAGTAAGGTACAGAAATATTTATATAACATCACTGAGACTTCCTTCGTTTTGTATTGTAAATGATGAAGAGGAGAATTCGGCGCTTTTTTGTCGGCAGCGGCGACTCCTGGTCGCTTAGTAAACAAAACTATACGAAATTAAAGAAAAGAGAAAGGAAATCTACCAAAATAT
The DNA here is from genome assembly GCF_013339695.2 of Rhipicephalus sanguineus. Classification (NCBI taxonomy): domain Eukaryota; kingdom Metazoa; phylum Arthropoda; class Arachnida; order Ixodida; family Ixodidae; genus Rhipicephalus; species Rhipicephalus sanguineus. The sequence goes on from NC_051177.1 coordinate 32,362,415, forward strand.
GGCCCCTTGTAAAACACCACTTGTGTGAGTAATAGTGCTTCCGATTAACTTTTTTTAGTCGTTATTCTTTCTTGTTTTCTTTTGTTTTGTTTTTGTTTGTTTCTTAAATATTAATACCATGATGTTGGCATAGCCGGCTGTAACGTGTCCCACCTTCTCTTGTTTTTTTTTTTCATATATAAATAAAAAGAACACAATGCAATGCCACAATGCATGACTCGCAATGACTTGCCGGTAGGTTCAGGTAAGAAAGACAGGCAGGAAAAAAAGCTTTCTTCCGTTACTTTCGAAGGTTAACTCTGGCAACATTTATTACTTCTAAAGACACGATGCTGTTCAAAACAACATCACTACGACATGAACAGAAATGAGAGCGTATTTTCATTCTAAGGAAACGTGCGCTCTAACCATAGCTTAAACCCAAACGGGGAAAATGAAACGAGTGAAGGAAGCTCAGGCGTTGCTAGGGGCAAAGCACACCGTTGGTGCCAAAGGGAAGTGGCTATGTGCGCATGTGTTAGGCAGCTGCTCTGAAAGCAAGCATCGCCGAGGAAAACGGACCGGGTGCTTATGAATCAATAAGGACAGAACAGCACACCGGCATGGTTTCAGTTAATAAAGAAGTTATGTCGGGAGAAAGCAAGCAATTACCATATCTAGAATGTAGTTAATGCCTTCGGTGGTTACAAATAATTATGATACGGAAAGGAACGTCTTCAGCTGTTATTTCCTGTTCTTTGGTGAAGTATAAGGATAAAGTATGCTTCGTTCTTACAAAACAGAACCAGCTGCCACCTACCTATAGGTATTCGGCAGCTGATTCTGCTTTGCGTGTATTGATTGTAATGCTATATCAATAATATGGACATTCGAGGCGCATGCTTGACGTCGCCGTCATGTTCCGTATAAAGTTCAAATCGATAACATCGCCGAGCGAGAACTTACGAAGTCTGCAGACGGGCGCGGCACAAGCAGAAATGAAACGCACCGGCCGGCTCCTTCGGGTGAAGGAGCGTGAATGGGTGCAGGTGGGGGGGAGGGGGTGCATTACTCGGGCAGCAACTGCGGACCTTGACTAAAAAAACGCGGTCGTGCGCGCTATCTCGATGGGCGTCAGTATAAGACTCTTATAAGAGTCTTATACTGACGCCCAGGTTTTGGGACGTTAAACCCCGGATATTATTATTACACTGACGCCCATCAAAGCAAGCGGCGAGAGCACAGCACGTACTAGGAGTACGTGCTGTGCTCTCGCCGCTTGCTTCGCGTTGAGGCAACAGCCAGCCCGAAAACTGCTTCGTTTCCTCGAGCGGCCATATTCCCTTACGCCAGCGTTTCTAGAGTTACGCGAGATAAGGTTCTAAAGGAGTGAGCTGTTAGCCTTCCTTTTTATAAGATTCCAATATGTTGCTGTCGCATTCATTGCTTCGACCATGCGGCGAAACTGCGATTTTTTAAAATCATTATTGGGGCAACAGTTGAAAGGGCCGAATTGTGCAAAGGTGCGTTGGCATGATGAGGGTCTACTAAGCAAACTAGTTTTTTGGTTGGTTTATGGGGTTCAACGTCCAAAAGCGACTCAGGATATGAGAGACGCCGTATGTGGATGGCTCCGAACAATTTCGACAACTGGGGTTCTCTAACGTGTACTTAAAATAAGTACACGGGCCTCAAACATTTCGACTCCATCGGAATGCGTCGGTCGGGGTCGGGATAGAGCTCCCGTTTTTCGGGTCAGCAGCCGAGCGCCGTAACCCTGAGACACCGCGGCGGCTCAAGCAATTTAAGAAAAGAACACAATGTTTTTTTTTTTCAACCTCGTTGCTTGCTTCATTCGCCGAATGAAAAGTACGTCACCTATCAAACTTTGCGATCCCTCGTGTAGGTGAGTGCATGCGACCGAGTGGGCGTGCGTTCTCAGAAGTCGGTGGCCTTACCATCTGATGCACAATATATATAACAAGTTGTTCTTCAACGACGAAGAAAGAAAACAAGAAGAAATACAATGGAAATAAAGATAGACATGAATTAAATCTCTCCAGCCCACACCTTACTCAAAGGAATAAAAGAAAATATTGACTTTCCATCCCGGCCCTGAGAAAAAGTATACGTCCAGCAAACGCATGCACTTTACGATTACGATCAGGAGAACTTGATTCGATCACGTGTGCTGATCTGCGGCTATTGCCTACCTACGGCTATTGCTACCGTACAACAACGGAGGAGGGACGGGGGCGAGGAAAATGGAGAGTGAGAGGAAGCGTAGAGGGAGCAAAGCACCTGGCCGCAAGCGCGATCGTTCATTAGAGCCCAACAACAAATTATACCGCTGTCCGTCTTCGCGTGTCAGGGAACGCATTGCTCTTTATTACAGGATAGGTCTGCTGAATCTGGCTTTTTGGCTACACTCCAAACGGTTTCTTCGAAAGCACAAATGCGATCTGTCCACAGGCAACGCTGTCGCAAAAACAAGCGATGATGCTCCTCCCTGCGCTTCCATAATCGCATGCTGAGCCAGTTGTGCGGTTAGGATGACATTTCCGCTGAATACTTTCAAGATAAGGACATCTATGTTGTAACATCATCAGACATCAGTAGTACCAATGTTTCCAGAGAAATATGCACTAATTTTTCAATTTACTTGGATTTACAATCCAGACAACTGGTCATTGCCGAAAAACCAGATGTTAGTGTGTGTGTGTGTGTGTGTGTGTGTGTGTGTGTGTGTGTGTGTGTGTGTGTGTGTGTGTGTGTGTGCGTGTGCGTGCGTGCGTGCGTGCGTGCGTGCGCGCGCGCGTTTGTGAGAGAGAGAGAGAGAGCGATATTCATCCAACGTCTAGTGCATATATGTATTATTTAATTTATTAATGCACTGGTTGAGTGACTCATTTGTCGTTATATTGTAAGTGTATTTCTAAGGTACGTATGTACTTCATATACAGCGGAGTACCGCATCACCAATCAATCACACACTTTTTTTGCGATTTCTAGCATCCTTTCTTTCCACACAAATAGCTTGGCCTATCTACAGTTAACTGGTGTCAAGTTGTTCTGATGAAGCCCTAGCCCTTAATGACACGCGCAGATGCAGTTACCAACTTGTTTTGTGTTACATAACATTATCCTATTTCAAGTGTGTCACGGTGTTGTTTATCAAATTAAAGGAATATTGATTTGATTCGATTTCATTTTTTTTTCTTTTGGAGTATGTCTCTCTTCACCCTATAACAGGCCGGGGTATTTTATGCCGCCTTTCCCCAAGGCCTGATTGTTATAGCGAAAGCTGCAAAAAAAAAGAAAAAAGGAGCTGCCCCAGTCTCTATTGCGCGCAAGCGCATTCATGCGTCAAAAGTCTGCTTATTTCGACCTCCCAAGAATGCACTTTGTTTGGACAATGACGCAACGTCTTGCATAACTCCTCATTATAAGTCGGCTGTTGCACGGCTTCAACTCGTCCTTATCGATGCCGAAACTGAAGAAGACAAACAACGCAAGCCTTAGCACAGAACCTGCAGCGTCGACAGGGGTGTCTGTTGATATTGAGCGTCTAGACAGCGATGCGTTGGCGCCAATTTAAAGCTTTGCATGCTGTTCGCACGCCGCGGGTCAATTCAAGCGAGGCCCAGACTAGCTGTCCATAATTCTGAGCCGAGAACGCCGCGAGGAACAAAGTAATGAAACCAGAGACTCTTCCCCTTTATTAACCTCTCCGCGCAGCATAGTCCTTGCTGCAGAGCACGTGCACCCCCGCAGTTTCATCGAAACTTATAAGCCTTATCTCAACCTCTTTGATTTTCCTTCGGCTCACTTGGATCGCTTGCATAACAAGTTACAGCCGCTGCTGACTTCGCGGAATTTGCGCCTTGAGAGAGATGGTTCTGACTGCGACAGATGGTTCTGACGTGCGAGTGCTATTTTTACTTCTCCATATTGCTTATCGGGCTGAAATATGCACAGGCACTCGCGCAACAGCTCGCGTTGATATCATTACCAGCATTCTGAAACTGGCCATACAAGCCGTGTGATGACAAATCAGAAAGGTGAGACGGCCTTCGGCTCACTGCGGGCGACTACTTATAGTACGTTTCCATCTCTATAAGTACTATATGCACCAATATTTCACAGCGACGTCCATCACGGAGGAATAACTAATTGTCGCGGAGGCCTAAGTCTAATAAATTACTCATTTTTAAGGCACCCCCTGCAGCGTTTAAGGATGAACGACGCTCAAGCAAATCAATGTGAATGTTTTGAAGCCCGGTTTTCCCTTTGTTCCACAGCGTTCACTGCGAAGTTTGAACAGAGGGGGCTACGATAGTTCGTCGTGCCAGCTATTGCGTGTGGGAAGCCAGGTGGTACGAACCGCGAAAGTGCACAAATACTGTATTTTTGGACGCGCTCGAAAAACAAGGACACAGTTGAGGCACACAGAAAACCACAAACGGAAGCGCTTCCGTTTGTGGTTTTCGGTTTCTCTCATCTCTGTCCTTGTTTTTCAAGCGCGTCCAAAAATACAGTATACTATTCCAACTAGCCCAAGATAGAGCTCTCCTGATGCACCGATGTTTCTGCTATTTACAGTCATGACTACAGCACGCCAGTGAACCATTTCTACAATATAACTCTTGCCTATACCGGCCCGTAGGAAATTTGTCCTTGACTTTTGCTGATCAAATTTGTGGGATTTCCATGGTGTCGAGCACACGTACACGGCACACGGTACACACGTGCTGTTCAAAACCCCGGGCATGCGAATTCACCTCGCGTTTTCTATTGGACCGCACGCGAATTGCGAGAATGTGGACGTTTTATAGACACCTCGAGGCGAGAAAAATTTTAAACAGATTGCGCATATTCGACGTGCGCCGTCAGACGTTAACTTCCCTGCGGGTTATGCATTGGCATAATCGTGTCTTCCTCGCACAGCACCTGTATCCCAAATTTGCATTCCACCTAATGTTTCATTCGCGACGGGCAGCGGGGCTATAAATATTGCCACCTCGCGTGATGCTGTTTTACGACATGTTTAATATTAATGCCTTCCGTCGGTACCATCTCTAAAACACGTAATTCCGTGTAGCGTGACGGTTTGGTCACTCATATCTGGCACCGCTTGCAAGAAGCCCTTATTCTGTAGCGTTAGCTCGTAACTCGTAAAACGTGGGCAGACAATAAATGCGAGCACCCTTCTTCAACCAATATCACCTTGCGCGAAATTCGCAACTACCCTCTATCGATGTCTGTATTGAATTCTCAGCTGCCGAAGGCTAATGTTCTTGGTTGTAATACGACTCATTTGCGATAGCCTCCGATGCGGGTCGCCGACGTGGAAGTAATAAAGTTGCGGCAATGGGTATTATGCGTCTCTCCGTGCTGTCGAAGGACAGTGCAGCTCGATATATTACGCAAATGAGTAAGGCACGCGTGACAATTTCCTGCAAGTTCTCTTGCCGTGCCGGATGTTATCGCTCAGCTAATTGACTGACTTTACGGCACGACTTTACTTGTCAGATGTTTATTATTCGAACGTAAGCCTACGCGCGAGTCCACTCTGTATCACGTGGAACGTTATAAATAAATTTTGCAATGCCTTCATTACACATTGCATGTTTCCAGTGAGATGTGAAGTTGCCTTCTGCAAGTATAGACAGTGCTCACGAATTGAAACGTGACAATTTAGGGTTAAGTAATACACGTGCTTTCATTTCCACCATCTTCCCTCGGTGTCAATCGGCGTAATTTCGACTCGAGTGCTTGCATGCTAACATTAACTTTACCTGCCTGGAGCCGAATTCGCAAAACTCTGCAAGCTTTTGAAGTCTTTACAGTGAGGCGGGTATTAAACTCGGCTGTAGTTTAGAACGCAACTGAACTGTAGGCACGGCGCAAACGAAGCGTTTTTTTTTTTTCCCTGCACGTTCTTTTGTAGTTTCAGGTGCCGCTGGATGTTTCACAAGCGTCAGGGCAGCGTTTTTTAGCCATGAGTTTTTAGAAAGCGCCGGAGATACTGGATATAATCTCAACTGTGCCACGATCTGTAACTATCGTATAAGAACGTGTTAATCTGTTCTCCCACCACGGCACGAAGACATAGAGGCCCTCTTCTATTCGTAAAACTCAGCATACTTCCCTTAAGACTCCCTCATAAAATAGATACTTGCTTAAGGCTCACTCGAACCCAGTTCAAGAGAATTCTACTCAGCGTGGATTACTCAGACTAGAACCCATCGAACTTTACTCAACCCCGCTAACTCGTGCTGAACCTCACCATTTTTTTTTTTTTCGTGCCGGCCTGGGGCCCCCGGCTCGCCGCTCCCCGACTAGTCCCTCGGGATTTCATTAAAGTGCTTTGTCTGTCTGTCTGACGGGCTCACTGGAACTCATACTAACAAAAAACTGCTCGCTTGGGCCTAGAATCGGTTTGAGGGAGCCGGCTCATGAGCGAACTTTACTGACATTAAACTGGATTATCATAAATTAGAGTAGTTAGTTCATCTGCAGTATGTAACTTTTACGAAAAAGTCCGCACATGCGCATATGCCGGCACCACTGTGTTCTATTTTATAAATCGATTTAGTTTCATTTGGGATATTGGAAAGTAACACTTTATAATACCTAAAAATTTTGCGCAATTGATCATAACGCCGCTTCATATGAGCATGCCTTCTGTGAAGAAGATATTTTTCTGACTATGTGTCTTTTTTTTGAACAACAACCCACTTCCACTTCCTTTTTTAAACACCGACCCACTTCCGCTGTCTCTTTACTCGGTGCTGCGTAGTGCTGTTTTGAGGTACAGGCAATCAGACGTTTCATAAACTCACGGTAGGATTATTTCGCTAAACCTTGTTTCCATATCCTCGCGACATAATCACAAATGCGGTGAATAAGGCGCTCATTAGGATAATTAATTTTGCTGTCTGATTTTCTATCATTAAAACGTTTTCACTTATCAAAACAAGCTTGCTTATTTATTTATTTTTTACCTCAATGTGCATTCACTGCAAGAACTGTATAATCGCTTTGGAGTGCACATGCTGAAAAGCACGCAGACACTGTATGAAGAAAAAAAATTCGAACTGAAGTTTGTGGTTTCGCTAAGGAAGGCGCCTTAATTATAAATTCCACTGCGCCGAGCTCACTTCATTATTATTAAGGTTTAGATTTATTTATCCGCAATTTGCTTCCACTGCATCATCATGACCATCTTCTTCTTTTTCTTGTAATTCATAATTTTCCTCTGGGAGATTTTTCAGCTGCTTAATTAGCATGATACGTAATTGATGACGTCAAACACCTCGAGGCACTTCACGCGCGAATCCTGGAACTATCTTCATCTTTGGCTAAGTGAGAGAGAGAGAGACGAAGAGACAGTTCATTAAAAAGTAGGGTGCTCTGTATCCCAACTGAGCCGAATAGCCACGTTGGCTAAGCGACTACGGCATTATGCTGCTGCACACGTGGTCATGGGCGCGATTCCTGACGGCTAAGCTGCATTATTATAGGAGCGAATCGCTGAAGCGTTTGTGTGCCGTGCGTTGTATAGATGTGGATGATATGAAGAAGTAGATAGAAAGACAGGGAGGTTAGCCAGTGTTAGACAGATTGGCCACCCTGTGCTGGGGAAGGGGGGTAAGAAGAATAAAAGATCATAGGAAAGCGGTATTCCAAAAACTGAACAAACAAACAAGAAAATGGGAAAAAGAATGTATGCAGGTTTTTAAAAAACCCACAGGTTCAAAAGTAGTAGGATGTTCCTTATTTGTACCCATGGCGCCTCTCATAGCCCGTGTGGTACTTTCGGATGATAAAACAAACCAAACCGGCATATACCAAACTGAAAAAAATGAAATAAATAAAAAACAAATAAGTTATCTGTATATCTGTACACATATATCTATTTATATTCGATTCACCAAAGGAAGGGTAAAATGAATACGTAGCTGATAATTAATCGATTCACTATATGGCTGAATAAAATCAAACATTCTAGTATAATATTAATTAATCGCCTCAAGGTAACTGCTGACGGGATATTATGTAACACATGACATATAAAGCGTCCAGCAGACTGTAGGCAAAAGAATAAAAAGCAAGGAAATCAGACAATCCTTGTAATATGCCAAACGCTTGCAAATACAACCATTCGACTAAATGTGTTGCACTCTTCGCGCTGAATAAGAACACTTCGGATTAGTGGAAGCAAATTATTACCTGTTTGTGTGTACTGCTTGTAATACAAGCATTTAACACAATGTGTTGCACTCGTGGCGCCAAGTATTTTCCGCCATTGTTTATTTTTATGTATAGTTTGTTATATTTTTGTTATATTTGTTGTATTATCCATTTTTGTATTCTTGCAAAGTTGATTATTCCTTTGAAATTTTCTCGATGTTTGCATATTTGTTTATTGTAATGTTCCCCACCTGCCTGGTCTTCAGTGACCGCAGTATTTTCCAAATAAATAAATAAATAAATAAAGTATGAGCAACACTGGAACAACTTCCGATGAGTGGAAGCAAATTACTACCGCTTTTGTACGCATTGCTTCGGCGTGCTCGACAATTTCGGTTTGCGTACTGCGAGTATGCTAGAAAGCGGTTCCACATAAAATAACGAGATAAAAGCCACCAGAAATGCCACCTGCACGTATGGCGGCACAACGCTCTCACCAAGGACGGTTCCCGCTCATATGGCTCATAAATAGTATCGTTCGGCTCTGTTTGTCTCCGGCCTGAGCTGGGCAAATCTTGTTTCCATACGTACAAACGTGCTCACGTCCGTTGACTTTCTTTTGTTTTTGTTCGCACGCGTGCATGATCTGCGTGCATAGTGTTTTCCGACACGTGCGTATTGTACGGTCCTGCACTCGTGCGCCAGTATGAAGTACTGATCTGTGTACCTGCTCTTATGCCTCGTTTAAATCAGACACTGTATCGGGATTGATTTTTTTTTCTTTTTGTTCTGTACTAGTCCGCCGTGACACACACGTTGAGTGATGGTAACATGTTACAGCTTAATACAACGAACAGACAAAGAAGCAAAGGAAAATATAGGGGACATTACTCGTATGTTTTTACCTGTTGTACAGGAATTATATATATATATATATATATATATATATATATATATATATATATATATATATATATATATATATATATATATATATATATAATTCTTGGGGTTTATAATCCCGAAACCAAGATATCATTATGAGAGACGCCGTAGTGGGCTCTGGAAATTTTGACCCTCTGGGGTTTTCCTAAAGAGACACTAGAGGCAAATACTAAGTCGAAGTTGATTGTTGAAATAGCGGTCCAGAAACCTCGTAGTGCTACTTTTATGCCAAGGAAGTGGTTATTTTGAAATAAAATCACATTTTAGTGGTCCGCATCGCGTTAGCGCACTTCAAGTCACCCGCCTGCAAGCGGTCTTTCTGGCGCCACTGTTGCCGTGCCCAATGTTGCCCGCCTTTATTGCGCGGCGGCGTGCACCATTCGGGCATCCGGCAACATCACATGCATGCGGCACTTTGTCGAACTTTCTGTCAGAGCGACTTTCACGAGCGCGCAAAGCACACGCGGCAGTACGCGATACCGAAACTACCACTGAGACGCGACCAGACGCGACCGCGCGTGGGCGAAGCAGTGCGCCGGGCGAAGTGCAGTTCGGTGAAAACGGAACCTTTGAACCACGCGCGCCGTTCCCCATGGCAACGCCAAAGTTCTTTTTTCTGTGATTCAAACAGAAGCGAACAAGCAGCATTTTTTTACGTCTCTTGATGCAAGGAAGGTTCTTTTTTTATTGCAGCTAGCTTGATTACAAGTGATTAATTGTATTCGGACTCTCTCACGTCATCGGCATCATTTCCAAAATGTCCCGCTCGTGGCGTTCATCGTGTGACACATTTAGCTTAATTTCTCGGCAAGTAGGACACTGCCGTTGATAATATTGGCGTTTTAGACGTTCTCATACATTGAGCTTTCACTCTGACATAAATTGTTATTTGCCTTTAGTGTCCCTTTGAAGGACCCCTAAACCACCCAGAGGTCGAAATTTATTTGTGGCGTTGCAGTTGAGCACGAGACTACAGCGAACGCTGGCGGAGTTGCACGCGCCTTCTCGTTTCGCTCTTTCCTTCGCTAGGCTAGCCACCATAGCTAGGCTGCGTTCGTCGGCTTGTCTATCCACCTCTCCGAGTGCCATACCCAGGAATTCGGGACATCGCTTCTAGTTCACCGTTTTTCACACCACGTGGCGTACGGACCTTCAACGTTCAAAATTCGCGCGATGACGCTTGCCGTAATCGCGCGGATTGAGAAAACCACAATACATAAAAAAAAAGCACGACGACGATATCCGCTACAACCAGCGAGCGCGAACCTCAGTCGCCGACAGATAACCGCAACGCATGCGACGAGCGGCCGGTTGGGCTGCCCGACTGTGAGTCAGCAGTCCTGTTGCACTGAAAGGGTGCACACATACAAGTCGCTTGGCTGTGCTTGATAACTACGAACTCTCGAAAGAGCGTGCTGCCCTTCTTCTCATCCCCTGCCTCTTCAATATATTTCGTCCGATGATATTGTTGTTGGCTCCGACGGGTTTCTTAAAAGAAAGCAAGAACGCGTCCTTTAGCGCTGCTGTTTTTGTAATGTGAAAAAACCAACTTCCAGAAAATAATGCAAGCTTGGGAGGGGGTGATGACGATTGCGGGTTTCCGAATGTACAGTGTCTTGACGTCCCTAATTTTTGTTGGCCTCAATTTATAAAATCAATATTTTGCGCTATTATGTGAAGACACCTGGCCGTGTTCGCTACCACAGACTTTTTTCTTGAAAGCTGAATAAGCAGCAGAAGTAAAGGAAGCATGAGTACCTTTGCATGCAGAATATTGTTCGATGATCTTAAAAAGAATGGTTTTAACAAAGTCGCTTTAGTTTTAACTGCGCCCTTTTTGTTTCTAAATAACATACCTATACGTCGGAAAGTGCATTGACTTACGCATGACATGCTACACAGGCCGCGTTTCCCTCTCTGGTAAGTGTTGGTGAAAGAGTAATGATACAGATTAGACTCATATAAAGTATCGAGAAACCCGCCTTCTTGTTTGACTGCCTAAGCTAGTCTGCAGAAATGTAGGAGGTCGCGGCTTGAAACCCGGCTCTTGCGGGCAGCTTTATTCGGGACAAAATTGCGCGTTTCTATTTTTACATGGTAAAGTTCGCTAAAAGGCCCCTCGTCAGGACCCGTTTAATACATTGATTACGAGCTGAAATATTTATTTCAGCAAGGGACGTGGAAAGGTCTCGAAAAGCCGTTTTATTTTTAATCTCTGTGTCGTGTGTTTGTTTACCGTAAGACAACGTAGCACCTCACCAGGCGATGTTTGGAGCAAGCTGAGCAAACTTTCATGAATGTCTTTTTTTTTTTGTCAATAACTTCGCTGTTCACTATTGCAAGAGTAGGAACTGCCCTGTTACCGTGCAGCAAGAAGGTAAACGTTGTTTTCAACGCAGGCCGCCGCGGTGGAGCAGTGATTATGGTGCTCGGCCGCTAACCTGAAGGTCGCGGGTTCGATCCCGGCCGTCGCATTTCGATGGAGGCGAAATGCTAGAGGCCCGTGTATTGTGCGGTATCAGTGCACGTTAAAGAACACCAGATGGTCGAAATTTCCGGAGCCCTTCACTACGGTGTCTCTCATAATCATATCGGGGTTTTGGGACGTTAAACCCCAGATGTTATTATTAACGCTGGTCTGATCCGCGATGCTCAGCGCCTATAGGGGCGCCACTGAAAGCCGCGTAGCGGCGGCTGTTGGAACCGCTGGCGGGTCGCGTAGCAGACGCCTCATTTGCGCGCGTGCGATTTGCCGCTTGTGCGCGTCCCAGATATCTACTTTTGCGGCAGCAGTGTGCGCAAAGGAGCCGCACTTTTGTAATAGTGGACATGTGTCCGATGTCACAGTTGTGTGGGACGACAATGTCCCCATACGGGCAAGTGTTTGTCACAGACTAGCGTCAACAAGCTTCCCTACGAAGTGGAGCTCATCGTAAGTACACCGCTTTCTTTATAACGTCCCGATCACTAACGCCTGCATGCGTTGACGCGTGAACCAACGTTTTTTCTCGACACAGTAGCTTCGTTTACGTGCTATGTGTTTATATAGTAGATTTTGAGGGAGCGCTGTCGCACCGGCGTATAGATTTCACAGGGTCGGCCACGTGAAGGGTCAGCGTTGGTAGAACTTTGAAACCAGCACGATAAACTTGTGAAAAAATAAACGATAAGCTTGTCATCATCGGTGCAGAAGCGCACAGCGAACATTCTGCACCGATGATCGCATTCCAGTGCCATCAATAGGTATAATGCAGCCGATTTCGCACAGCACACGTGTGATTCCACGGCGCTTTTGTAAAGGAGCCGTCACCTGCCCTACATTCTCTCGTATTGCGCTTCGCGCCATTCGTTTTTCAAGAGAGCCAAGGTATCGCGTCTTATGAGTAATAACAACCTCATGTGAATCGTAGTGTCTACAATGCAGGCGAGGCGACCAAGTGTAAACGTAGTAGCGTTCGCTGAAGACGTAGTGACATAAATGGAGAAATAAAAACACGGTAATCGTTCTAACGATGCCGTAAACAAAGCGCGATTGCTTAGCTTCTACGTCGTACAGCCGCAATCCACCGCCGCCGTCGCTTTCGCTCATGAAATAGCACCGGAAACCTGTAGATGTGGCGATTTTTTCCTGTGTGTTTGAGCAGCCGACAACGCAGCAGTTATTTTTCAACATCGCTGAGGCCCGCCAGAGTCGTTAAATTATGATGAAAAACACATCCATCCGTGCACTCGCGTAGACGCTCGCGGGAACACTGCTCGCCGGGACCCGTCAGCGCTTCCGAGCCGTGGCGGCAGATGGCGTCGTCGGCGCTTTGCGCATCGCCTATACCTTCGCCAATGCGATGCAGGGAAAGAACTCTGCAAGCGGAGTTCTTTCCCTGCCTTCACTTACGTATCGTAGGCGATGTGCCCTGTTTTGCTTACATGGCGAGCCCCACCTTCTTTCTGTTTTTCTTCGCGGCGCCTTTAGAGTGACCGCATTGAGCGTCTCGCAATGGGAGGTTAACTGAAGTCACGTGCTGTAATAAATGACGCTAAAAGCAGTGTGCTGTAGTGCGCGACTCACATCTCGCAGAAAGTGTGGCCCCCTCTGAGATGCACGGACTACCTTTTATTATTTTCATACTTAGTAGACACGATGTTCACCTGCTAATCTACTGACCGCGAATTGGTCAGAAATCTTAGATGATGAAATTCTTCGGTTTCCTCGCATTCCTCATTATCATCGTCTCAATCATGCAATAATGTCAATAAACACTTCGCACCGTCAGATGGTACTAAGTAACTATCATTCATTAAGGCGAGAGCGTTGTATGGCTCGTGATTTTAAAAATCCGGCTTGCGGCGCGAACACCATTGGTACCAAAACTCGAGTGCGCCGATACCCGGAGGCTGTGCAACAACGGGCGAGGTTGAAAATGCTTCAGGGTGAGGGTCGGGCGACCAATGCAATTGACTAAGGGCGTTAAAGTTGTTTAATTAATTAATGTCCCTCCAGAGCATAGGCTACTGTGGTCTCCTTAGCGTCAGCTAAATAAATTTTATTACAGCGCCACCGACATAATGTCTATGCGCCGTGGGAGCGATTGGCAGATAAAGTGTGGCGCTGTTAAGCGCGAGGTAGCGTGTTCGATTGCCTGCCATGGCGGCCGTATTGCTTTGATGTAGGACACCCGCTTGCTTTGATGTAGGTGCACGTTCAAGAAACCCAGGTGTTTAAACCTATTACAGAATTCCCCACTGCGGCTTGCCTCATAATGACAATGTGGTTATGACACCTAAAATCCTTTAAATTATTATTATTTACATAGGCCGCTAGGGGACAACAGAAATAATACGTGAAAAACAACCCCGTACACACGCTTCATCATTAACGCGATAGTGTCACATACCGAGTTTTGCCTAAATTAATGTTATGCATGTTCTATCATCTGCTTATTTTAATAATCCGCAAGTAGCCACGTGAATGCGCACGTGGATACTTCGGAATTACAGATGCTCTCGTCGCAGGATAAAAAAACATATATAAAGGGAGAAGGTTATGATATTCCTCTAGTTTTGCTTGCTTTGCTCGCTAGGCCCTCTTCTGGCGCTGTTGTCGCATGCTAAAAGCTACACCGCAGTGTGTAGTTTCGCGGGGTACAAGTCAAGAAATGGCTTCTCCTGGTCTTTGTATTTTTTTTCGGTCATATTGCAAGATGAGAAATCCAAAACACGACTTGACGCCTAAGACGAGTGCGGTTTAAACCAATGCACTACGGAGAAAACATTCAACCAGGTTGAATATAAAGGCTTCGAGCTTTCATTTTGGGTAATTCAATTTACATAAACCAACACTCTGCCAGTACCATGTGTTAATAATAATAATAATAATAATAATAATAATAATAATAATAATAATAATAATAATAATAATAATAATAATAATAATAATAATAATAATAATAATAATTGTTGGGGTTTAGCGTGCCAAAACCGCGATATGATTATGAGGGACGCCGTCGTGGAGGGCTCCGGAATTATTGACCACCTGAGGTTCTTTAAGGTGCACCTAAACCTAAGATTTATTCCAGTATTTTTAAATATGGTTCATCGACGCCCTGATTCCGTAGCGCCTGCGTAACTGCTTATGCTCGACCGAATCAAATGCCTTCTCGTAGTCTATGAAGGCTAGATATAGGGTTTGGTTACATTCCGCGCATTTCTCTATCGCCTCATTGACAGTGTCAGTATGGTCTATTGTCGAGTAGCCTGTACGGAATCCTGCTTGGTACTTTGGTTGACTGAATTCTAATGTTGTCCTAATTGTATTAGCTACTCTTTGTAAGCAGCTTGTAGACAACGGACAGTAAGCTGATCGGTCTGCAATTTTTCAAGTCCTTGACGTCCCCTTTCTTATGGATTAAGATGATCTTAGTATACTTCCAAGATGCTGGTACCCTTACCTTTAAGAGACATTTCGTATACAGGGTGGCCAGTTTTTATAACACAGTGTGTCCACTCATTCAACAGATCTGATGTTACGTGATCCTCACCAAGGCCTTCGCCACTTTTTCCCTCCAAGGCTTTCTTTATTTTCCCTGTCGTTACCGCTGGGATGTCCGATTCCTCTGGGCTACTACTACTTCTTACATTATCTTCCTGGTTGCCCCGGCTACTGTACAAACCTACGTAAAACTCCTCAGCTGTTTAAGCTATCCTACCCATAGTGTTAGTGCCTTTGTCTTCCTTGTCCCTAAGTGCATACATCTGGTTTTTGCCAGTACACAGTTTTGCTCTTCACCGCTTTGAGGCTTCGTCCGTTCTAGAGATGACTAATAGAAACATGGGATGAAGTAAGTCACGTGCGAGCCGGGCCGTGTCCCCTGCCCCTACAGCATAAATTAAATAAAACAATACAATTCGCCTTCCTAGATGAAGTTCAGGAGCGGTCTATGCAATTCGCGGATCCATTTGGATTCAACAACCGTCGACTCTGTCGACGAGCTGAAGGTGAGGTTGTGATATTCAAAGAGTACTCGAGAGAGTATAGTTGGCGTTTACTAAAAAAAAAAAAGTATACATTCAAGTACAAAGTATACTGAAATAAAGTATAGACAGACCCGGTGCGCGTCGCTCGCACCATATATGCATCAAATGATAAGCTTTTACGACACTTCGTTGATACTCACTGCAGTTGTTACATTTTAGAAACGCTCGTTGTGCTTTCGCGTGATGGCTAGCAGGTGAATGTATGCCGCAGATATGTATAGTCGTGAGCAAGATGACCTGCAACGCTGAAATTACCTTTTAAATAGGCCATAGCGGCTAAACGCAGCGAGCAAGCGCAAAAGTGTTCACTACACCAAATGCTGAAACGGAAATGTGTCTATGGCGATTCAGTACGTCCCATTTACATTAGTGCATTACAAGTATTCGTACACTAAACATTAATTCGGTGTTCGGCTCATATTGATGACGACAGAACGTCTTGACGGCATCGGCACGCGGTAACACACGTGCCGTTTAAATGCTACGTCCGATATACATACATACGCTCGGCAATACCTACAATGACTGCGTAATTCCTTTCACATTTCATGCGTAGAGATACATGCAGATGCGTTCGGATATGTGAATTGTTTTATGATGTAAGAATATTCAACGTGTTCTTTTCATTTCGTGCTCCCACGGCGCCAACGAGCCGCGGGCTACCGAACGGCTGGCTCGCTCGATGTACACATTTTTCCTATAGTGCTTCACACTCCCGCGGGGCGTTCTGGGATTACTTGAAAAAGGTTTATTAGCAAGAAATGGGGAGGGGGGCATTCACCCTCTCTCTTTAGCCTATCACCTTATGCTTTGCAATCATATCCCTCAATTAATTTTTACTACATCTCTACACTTAATTATTATTTGCCTGTAACTATCAATTCAATTAATTACTCCTTTAAATTGCAAAAGGGTCTCTTGAAGGGCCAGTTGGTATACCTGTTACTGCGTTGAAAACAGCGCGTAAACGGGACGAAGGGTAACAAACAACACAAGCGCTGTTCTTGTGTTTTCTTAGCATTCGGGTCGTTTTCACGCAGTTTTCAACGCAGTAACATGCAGCAACTGGTCCTTCAACACAGCCTTCTGCAATTTGTTTCTCTTGCATCAGGCTCTTTCGCACCCAGTGTTTTGCATAACTCATCAATGTACCAGCGCTTGCGTTGTTTTAAATGCGAAACATTTTTTTTTGCGAACATTTCACACTTTGAACATTTCTATCTATCTATCTATCTATCTATCTATCTATCTATCTATCTATCTATCTATCTATCTATCTATCTATCTATCTATCTATCTATCTATCTATCTATCTATCTATCTAACTATCTATCTATCTATCTATCTATCTATCTATCTATCTATCTATCTATCTATCTATCTATCTATCTATCTATCTATCTATCTATCTATCTATCTATCTATCTATCTATCTATCTATCTATCTAGCCGCCTACGTCTCGGTGCTCTCTTGATCGCCTCCCTAACTTGGTGTAGACCATATTTGGCATGGGAGGGTAAGAGGATTTGACAAATATGACTGTCGGGTGATGGCACGAATAATGTGAAAATCCTGTCGCGTACGTCGTCAAACACTATCCTCCAGAACGTGTGGAACATACCCGTGTACCACGGGCCGCGGTGTACAGGTATGCGCCACAGGTGATTGACAGTTTATATCTACCTAGGAACGGCGAGAGCGTTGGTAACTGCAGTAGGAAAGACTGACGAAAACGCGCTCGGGTAGGCTTATACTCAAAGCGATCGGGACAGACCCCAATAGATCGAGGAACCCGAAGGAGGCCGAGGTGGAGCTGAGTGCGGAACTTAGAGCCGCGATCAGAACCACCCCTCTACCCAGGAACGGCGAGAACAGACATTGGTAATTTAAATGCAACAGCGTTAAGAGAAACCGACATCGGCAGCGTTGACCCGACGATTGGAAAGAATAAGAATTAGGATCCCAGCAGGAATCGAACCCAAGCATTCTGAGCGGCAATCAGCTATTCTACAACAGAGCCGCGCCAGGTCTATAAACTGGTTTGGAAAAACAGCCTATGCAGGCGTAATGTTGGTGCAACGTCAGTAGTGGTTGTGGTGCTGGCTATCTAATTTTACAAGAAAGCAATAAACACTACATATGTACTCCTGCGATACAGACGTCATATCAGATTAACGTCTGTGGTTGCAGTGATGGCTCCGCTTTTATAGCAGTCTAATAAGCATTGCATTTGTATTCTTATGATTCAGCAACTACATTGAAGTTGAAGCATTGCTCGACCCCTACATTAACGAAAGTTACGTATGATATTCACATGATTGCACCATAAAGTGAACTTAGTTTGTATAATAATGACGTATGTACTCTAACGTGAGGGCTGACGTTACGTCGCACCATAAGTTACCCTTTAAACGCCAGTATTGTCGACGTGCCTGTTAAGCCCACGATGTGGACACAGCTACTACACTTACAAAAGCACGTCGATCCACCTCGTAACGCTTGGCTCAAAGCCATAAAATACAGCATAGAGGTACTCGATGACTGCTTCGCACGAAACCGATTCCCACAACGCGTGAGATCTCCCGAATTTTTTTCCTTAGCCTTCGTCTAGTTTTTGCGCTGTTTTCAACGCAGTACTCCTTTAAATAGTGATCTCTCGTAAATGTTTCTTGTGGCACATGTCAGTGATAAATGGCATCTATATTAAACGAATAATTATAATTGATTACAAATTAACTACATTTATCGCTTCTAATAATTAACGACATTCTATTATTTCCCGCCATCGTACTATAACTGCATAGATTGATATACTAGCTATTAGAGCACTGCACGGGCTCGGGCCCGGCCCGGACCGTGGGCCGGGCCGGGCCGGGTAAAGTAGCTCTCACGGCGGGTCCGGGCCGGGCTCGGGCCTGAAGCTCCGGGCTTAGGGCCGGGCCCGGGTTTGAGGTTGCGGGCTAGGGTCGGGCCGGGCTTGGACTTTGCTGGGTTCTTAATTGGACACTATAGTGAAGCACTGAATCGGTTTAGACCGATAAAGTGAAGTCTAAGAACTCGAATGTCATTCATTTCTCCGTCATAAGTTTCTTATCAGACGAGAAAATCAAGGTCAAAATTCCATTTTTTAAATTTCGCGCCGAAATCTCCGAGCGTGAGACCACGGATTTCAAACTGTATTTGTCGTATTTGGGGACATTGGCTCTATAAAATTTCCTGAAACTTGGTATGTTAGGTCTATGGCTTCCTCAGAGGTCAATCTACTTCATTTTTAGCGATTAGCAACTGCGTAGGCCCCATTAGACGCCGTCAGAGTCTAAGATATCACGGTGTCTGCTGCGCGAACTTAAAGGGGGCGTCGCCACCCGTATTTACCTTTTTGCGCACTTTCTCACTTACCAAGAGTCTTGTCCCGGCGAACGTGGTGATTTAGGAATTGCTAAAGAGTTGTTTACTGATAATAGAGAAATTGTTTTTCTTTCTAGTGCCCCTTCATGTTTGTTCTACATAGGTTGTGCGTACGTACATATATGTTTCACATGTGTGCGTGTTTCTTTTTTTCGTTTTCATTTTATCTCTCTCTCTCTCTCTCTCTCTCTCTCTGTCCTGTTTCTTACCCCTATTTCCCCACCCCTGTGCAGGGTAGCAAACTGGTCACTCGCGCCAGGTTAACCTCCCTGCGTTTCCTTTTCATCTATTCCTCTCTCTCGAAAAAAAAACGCTTTTTTTATGTGGGGCAAGCTATTTAGAAAAATTTTATTAGAGACAAGTACTGAACTTCTTTTGCTCCTTGCATATGGGGCTACTTGATTTATCTTAAACGGGCGAGCTAAAAGTAGATATAACATGCGCTTATATAGTTAACATGTCGTTATTCTGTGCTTTATTTTCATTCGTTATGATTTTATATCCCAAATGTTATTCTGCAATCGTAATAATAAATGTAATTTAATAAATATATACCTGTAGCTTATCGCAAGAGCGATCACAGAGCTCCAAAGTGAGCAAACGTTTTTCAAGTTTCCAGCCCTCCACTAAAACGAAAGGACTGCACGGACTCTCGTTACATAGAATTCCTATACATAGACATTCTTTTTTCGTGGCTTCGTCACGGCCCCCAGTGGTCATGTGACGCGAGATGAACATGCACAGCCTGCTTTGTGTGCCCAGTTTGTTAAGGTTTGAACTTTCGCCTTTTTCTGCTATATCAGGGGTCTCAAACCCACCTCAGCTAACGGGCCGCATTCACGAAAATTTACTCCCGCAAGGACCACGACAGTAACGCAGCTAAAAGCGCGGGGGGGTGGGGTGGGGGGCGTAGAGGGGCTAGGTCGTACCAAATATCAGCTAACGTTGCCATTTAAAAGAAGAGATTTCCCATATGTCACTTATGGGTCGTTTCTGAAGGGTATTTGGCGGCAGGATTCCAACAACATATCGACACCATCTTCAACATGACTAAAATCAGGACGCCAATTTTGAAGTGCAGAGTTTTGTTTCACGGTTAGGTATCAACACATGGTTTCCGCAGGGGATGCCTCACGACAAAAAAGCTTTAGATCTGTCATGCCTGTGTAGCTTAAGAACATATAAAGATATTGAAAAATTGGGACAAAGACATGTCATTCGCAGGCCGCGGGCTTTTAGGGAGAGGCCCACGGGCCGCGTGTTTGGGTCCCCTGCGCTATACAGGTATAGTGTGAGAGCGACATGACACTGCCGCAACACCGTTGGAATGTGCAGGAATAGCATAGGTTCAAACAGCATAAGGCGTGAGGCAAAATGTATGCGCTTGACGAAAAACCAGGCTTGAAAAAAGACAATTATGAATTCCGTGCCGGGTGATGTCCCTTTACCTCGAACCATAGGCATCCAATGAGTAAGCGTCGAGAAGCTTATTCGCGCCTTTGTTATCAAACTGTAACGAACACCAAAAATAGATCGAAATAGTTTCGTCCACCTACTGCCAGTCCTACCCGCGTTATGCAGAGGTCAACTTCTACCAGTACAACATCGTTAGGAAGGCATAGATCATTATGATACGGAAGAAAAGAAGAGCGCGGTGCAAGCCGTGCAAACATACACTGCTGAACACTGCAAACAGAAGCCCTCAAAGAGGAGTTTTATAGGTGATACTAAATAGTGTCACGACGTTCGGGAACGATAGAAATGAAGGGATAAGCTGCAGAGCTACGTTCATTCTGCAGAGTTCCACAAAGACATCCTAAATTTTCTCCAGTGGTGGAAGTTAATAACAACGACTGCCGACGCCTTCACATTTCGCAAGGCAGACGTGCACCCCTGCGGCTAGCTCATGCAGTGCGATAAACTTTAGCGTGGCAGGATATGCGATACAACGGTGGATGGCCTGCTTAAAGCCGGAATCTCTAGTTAATTTGATTTTTTGCACAATAACACGTGAAGAAATAAACTACAAAAGATGCCACAAAAGACTTATGGACTGTATAGAGTAGCAGTGATGATATATGAAATATATATGTGAAAAGAATGCTACCACAAATACTTTTTTCGTCCTTTCGGCTGCCTATACGTATTTCTAAAAGTACACGTGGTGCACACGGTTCGTTACAATTTTTATCTAGGTTAGTGTACATACAGCAAGGTAATAAACCTGGCTTTCTTCCTCCATCTTGCTGTGGCAAGGTAGTATACCATGCTGAAGACATGTGTTACATATCCAGGAGGGTGCATGATTGGCTTTGTCGTTAGAGCATGTTTTAAGTTTCAGTAAAGAGCACAATGAGAGCGTTGTGTTCTCTCTCTCCTCTGTTTTTATTGCACTTCCTATCGAAACTGAACTGATGCTGCAAATTACTTTCCTTGCTGCAATATCTACTACCAAACGCTCTTCATGACCCCCATTGCACTAGCAAAAAAAGAAAAAAAAAGTTATAGTATACCATTGCCGAACAAACGTTCATTGAACCCAATATGTCCACTCAACTCTTTCCACAGTGAGCCCCTTTTTGCACGAAATTACCGTAGGTTTAAGTAGAATTGCTAGCGAAATATTCGCCAGCAAAGCGTAGATATTTGTTACTTAAAACGCTTTGCTTTAGATTTTGTGTTCTGGCAACACCACCTATATTATAGGCTCGGGCCTCTGTCGGGCCTGATCTGCCGTCGGGCCGGGCCGGGCCGGGTAGGCGAAATTTTTTCTCGCGTTCGGGCCGCGTATTCGCGTTCGGGCCGCGTTCGCGTATTGAATCACCGGGCCGGGCTCGGTCGGGTAAACTTGAACGAGTTCCGGGCCCGGGCCGGGCCCGGGCCCAAAATCCCGGCCCGTGCAGTGCTCTACTAGCTATCTATCTTAATTATGTCCTACACTGACAGCTTTCACCCCTACATTTAAAATGGTGAATTCATCGTCGCCATTCATTAGTAATGCACTTCATGCCAAGGTGCGAATATAGATCAACATATAATAAGTCATTCTTAATGTGAATTCTGGGTTAACCTAATTTTAAAAATTCGCGCAGCTTGCACTGAGTCGCGCAAAGCTGGGCTAGAGGGGAGCTGGTCGACACTTGGCTGGTTCTGGCTTTACGAGCCAAGTGCCGACACGTGCATTCACACGCCGATGCACGAAGTGTTCACGGGATCACATTGTAAATCACGAGTATATAGACTAGGTGTTGATAGGGTTCCATTGGGTATCGCTTGGTAATCAGAACACCAAGTAGGTCACAACACCAGTAAATCACTACACCAAATTAATCACAAGTACGAATCACAAGTAAATCACAACACCAAATGAATCTGCTTAGGCAGGATAATTAGAATAATTAGCTTAATAACACTGTAACGGCAAAACAGCGCGAGAAGACAGGGACGGAATGGGCACACACAAAACGCTCGTGTGTGTACCCCTTCCCTCCCTATATTCATGTCCTGTTTTTTCGTTACAATGCTACCAAACCAACGAGCCCACCGACATGCAATAGCTTAATAGGTCTTAGTGGCACATTGGAGACTTAGTCCCGATGAGCTTGCATCCCAAGTCAGACTAATTATAACTTAATCAGCTTAATTAGCCTAACTCGCACATTCGAAGCTCGGCCTCGACTAGCTTGCATTCGAAGTCAATCTAAGCCTAATGAACTGTTTAGCATAATCAACGCTAATTAACTCAGTGTTAATTAGCCCTAATTAGCATTTGCTCGGCACATCTTGCTGAGCGCTGCACGACTATGCAACAATAATCTCAACTCGGCTTAATAATTGCTAATTAGCCTTTGAGTTATTTATGCCTGGCAAATTAGGCTTTGCCCTGCTCAGCTAGGCTTAATTAGGATTGGCTATGATTCACTTGGCTTAACTAGGCACAGTTATGCTCAACACGCCGACATGATGATCATTGTCTACATCGCGAGTCGGACAACGGGTGGACATAAGAGCTCTGCTGTAAAAATATTGTAATTGTGCTGCAGAGCCCTTAATTGCCAATTAGCAAAACACTCTAAATGTATTCAGCCTCTCCCTGTATATTTTCATTTGATACATTACAATGATATCGCCCTAATAATTTATTGACCATCTACCCACACTTGATAACTGCCTACAACGATCACTAATAAACTACAAAATATGTTTCTCTTGCATAAAATTGCATTTGTCACCTTTAATCATTCGGTTTCATAGATTTTCCCCCAATATCATCCCTGACTACAAACCATCGATCACTACCACTAAAGGTAATTCCGTGTTATTATCTATCTCTGATCTTAATTTCATACATTGAACACCGTATACATTTCATGTACGTATGCTTCTATGCTGAAAACCTTCTATTATGAGCCTAAAATTTGTGATTTCATCGTTACAAGTGATGACATATCGTCAGGGTGCAAATGTGCATAATGTTGATGAGTAAACCTCAGTCAATGTGAATACTTGCGTGTACGTCATTGCCAATTTTGTTAATTATCCATAATAATTAAGCTAAAAGACCCCTAATCACGAATTAGCAACTTGAGATTCTTACATCTAATTAGGCTAAAATACCCTAATCACTAACCAGCAACTTAAGATTCTTATATCTTTCATCGTCTTCGTCTCCACTCCATGTGATGCATTACAACGGGATCATCCGATTAATTTATTCTTATTTACCCCTTTCCTAATTAAAACTAAGTGTAAGTATTAATAATTCCAGAGAATGATTACCATATCTTTTATACCTTTTATTAGTAATTAGCTATAACAGTAGCTAATGCTAGTTACATGCGACAGCCATCTAGTGTCAATGGTGTACGGTGCAATACTACCTATAAATATTATATGATACATGTCCTTTTGTACTGACCGCTTTCACCAATAAGTTTTAAATAAATTGTTAAATTCATTACTATACCTCTCATTACATATACTAAATAGAGGAAGATTCGTATGCGTATCAATGTCTCTTGTTAATTCTTACTTGCTTTGAATTACGAAGAACTATTCTCCTTTTTGATCATCTGCTCTAATTAACCTACGATTTCTCATTGCTAATTATCAACTGAAGAACTCTACAGTATTCAGACAATCCATATCTTGAGCAGCTTCAAGAAAAACAAACTTGTATAAAAACACTGACATTTTCACGTGTTTTGGGGCTACCGAAAACACTATGAAGCGTATGCACCCCTATAAGGTGGTTTTGCTGCAATGCACCATTTTGCAAAAGTTCCAGTCGAACCTCAGAAACTTCGCCAACATCAGCCAAACTTCACAGGTGCGAAGATTGAATCATCGAGATTGAATCACTTCAGTGATTTAAGCAGGTGAGGGCGCATTGTTCTTATATAAATTTTTAAGTTCTTTCCTATGGAGTTTCACATTGCACATAAAAGTGGTTCTCGAACCCAGGAAGTTTATGGGAATAAAGCAAAACTTCTCGCACTGTGAGGTGATGACTCCCAGATTATATGGACGAAGTGATTTAAGCGTATATTGAGGCGTTGCACTACAATAAATGTTTAAAGGTCGTTTCCCATTCAGTGACGCTGCCACTCAGCAGCCACCGCAACAGATGGCGCTAGTTGTCGATGTCCCGAATTCCTGGACATGCCTTCGTCAGCGTCCGAGATGGAAACGCAAGAAGCGCGCGGATCTGCTAGCAGAAAACAGGCTCTTGTTCACCCACTGACAGCGTCTCTTGCTCGCGACGTCACCTAATCATACAGGTTACGTCACGGCAGCTGTTGTCGACAGAGCAAAGGCACGGAGAGGAGCAGGCGAGCGTCTGTTGGTGGTTTTGTGCACCTACAGCTAAAGTACGCGGGCCTCAAGCATTTCTGGCTCCATCGAAAATGCGATCGCCGCGGCCAGGATTCGATTCCGCGACCTTCGGGTCAGCAGTCGAGCACCACAACCACTAGACCACCGTAATGGGTACTATGATATATATGGGAAGGAATTAAAGTAGATGAAAAATCAACTTGGCGCGGGTAGGGACCGCGCCAACAAACTTCGAATACCGCTGTAGCTCGATTGGTAGGGCCTCGGACGCCTTAATCCGAAGGTTGTATATCCAGTCCCTTCCTGCGGCAAGTTAACTTTTCATCCACTTTAATTCCGTTCCACTTCTATCACAATTACTATTAAAAACATAGGTGTACCTTATACCTTCCTTAAATTCATTGTCTGTTAATTTAATTAGGCTGTGTCGAAGAAAAGAAGAGGAACCCTCGATCAATCACCTTTCTTTTGTAGCATGTTACGATATTTCTGGATCACGGTATGGTTAGAGCTTGTAAAGCTCTTAACGAAAGTTGTGGGAATTCAGAATACTTAGCAAAATCTCCATCTATAATTATGCAGTTTCCCTTGTAATCTTAATGAGGAAGCAGACTGAAGCGTTAAAGAAGTGATCATCAAGCTTAGAAGTATTAAACTAACTACACGCAGCAGATCTTTCAAAGGCTCTCGATTAAAGCCTGCTTCCAATGCAAGCAAAACGAAATGACAGACAAAACGTTCGAAAGTAGCAGCAGCAGCAGCACTGCTGAACTTGCGTATGTGTACTTATGCTGAGAAAAAACAAACAAAAGACTTAACATTCTAATCCTCGTTTGAACAATGTATTGAGCTCTACCTAAAGGTTTTCTCGTATACTGGGTAATGAACCGTATTTTAACCTCTTATATTTCTCACAATGTCATTATCACTGTTCACATGCTACTGTGATAGCTAATTGTCAAATGACCCCATTCATAAAGTTGATTTATTGAACAGCAACGAATTAGCCAGTGCTTATCAACTTCCGTTCCTGCCGGCGTTGTAAAAATCCTTCCATTTAACACCGCAAATCACCGAAGTAGCTGTACTGCAACAGCGCGCTAGCCAAGCTTCGTCATTGCGCAGATTACAGATACAATGAACTATTGGTATTAAAGATAAGCCTCGAGTTGCAACCACACTACATTAAGGGGCAATTGCGTAAAAGAACCCATAGGTGCTCTTTTAATAGAATTTGTTTTCATTGCTGTGATTTTCATTATCCGTGAAAAGCAGTAGCCGTTGCTGTGTGAGAGCGCTCCCATCTACTAAACAATATATAGTTAAAGAAAGATATACGGAATACTTGTGTCCCGCGTTATGCAATTCAAAACTCGGCCGTTTTGCTCTTGTTTGGGATAAGGGAGAGACCTAAGATTTTATGCGTTTCCGTAAAGTACGTTGGCGCTTATGCAAAGTGTGGCCACACGAATATTAGAATCTTTTAGCAAGCTACGGAAATACGGTACGCAGATACGGTAAGGCAGTAGGGTAACTCTCCTCCTCTCCCGCTCGTTGTGCTTAACCCGCTCCCAGTTCCAGTGACAGTGCGTCCCCCGAACGACAGGTTCCTCGTTAACAATGCGTAGGCTGACAGGCGAGAATGAGGCGTGGCAAGCCCGCAGTTATTTTTGAAAAATCTTTTGTGGTGTTGTGGTGCCTTCACCGACAAAAGCACAACGAGCGGGAAAGGAGGAGCGCTACCGTACGGCCTTACCGCATTTGCATACCGTATTTCCGTAACTTGCTAAAAGACTCTATTGAGGCGGGAAATTCCTTGGCTTTATATAGCCTATCTGCCACGGGAGCACAAGCGAAGAAACGCAGCCGTGGAACGGGCCAGATTGTCACGAAAGTCTATGAATGAAAATATTTTGAGCAGATATTCCACCCCGGTTACGCCATTCATCACTAATGCGCACTCTGCAGCGTAAATATTGGGGCGCAAGCGGGTCACTTTGACATGGGACAGGGATACGTCGAGATCTCTCGAAGGTCTTCGTGGTAGTGATGCAGAACTATCGATGGTACTATCGATACTGAATAAGAGGCTGGGTCCGAGCTAGTTGGTACACTGTGTGTCGTCTTCTTGTTCCCGTCTTTGTGCGCTTAACGGTTTCATAATACTATCGATACTATCGATACTGAGTCACTATCGAACTATCGATGGTGAAAAATACTATCGATAGCGCTATCGATAGTAAAAAATTCGATGGTACTATCGATAGTATAAAATGAACAGCGCCGACTACTGCAGAATAAACTTGGTTCCCCGCGCGCGTGTTACATAGTGGAGCCGGAGAAGCAGGCTGAAGAGTAAGAAAGTTGACATGATTGTGTTCTTCACCAGAGTGCTTTGCTGACACATGATCATAAAGTCAAACTGTTCAGCTGTAGCGGAAAGGAAGCCTTTACATGTGGCGGGACTGCGCGGCTTCAAATTGATATTGCATTTTATGATTTCAAAATAAAAAAATAGCAAGAAAAATAATTGTAAGCTGTAACTAGTTGCTTTTGGATACGAATTTATTGATGGCTTTATTCCACCATTTTCACTGCAGAAATAATTAATTTCTCTGCCACAAATTGCTCATAAATTAAGTGAAACTGGTAGTGGGCTATTTCAAATATTTTGGCAATGTGGCCGGCCAGCAGGTGCATCATTATTCACACCACTATCGATAGTATTGTCACGTAGCTGTGGCCGTGAAGAACGCTGCAGCAAGACTGGGAAAAACGGAGCTCTTTATTTGGGCGAACTTGTGCCCAGAAAATCAAAACTCAAAATACAAGCGATACATGCTGCGCACTGACAGCGGTGGGAGCAGTCGTCCGCCGTTGAGTAATCTGATCATCGGTAGAACGCGTCGTCCTTTATACATCAATCATCAAACCTTCCCGCGTTATCGCTGGTGCTCGCGTACACTCTCGAATAAACTTGACTATTCGCGTCCGGCTCGTAATCTTAACAGAATGATCTGAAACAATTGTGAAGCTTCTCAAACATTACGGCGCGGTCTGCGTCAAACGTTGCTAACAGTCTTTGTGGGTGAAACCCGAATACGTCAAAGCAAAGAAATAAACACGCGTGGTAGTAATATCGTTATAGTAATATTAACGATGGTACTGCCGATTGCACTATCGATAGTTTGTTTACACGTATCGATAGTTTCAAAAAAAAAAGAACTATCCATACTATCGATAGTCAATTTAGCGATAGTTCTGCATCACTACTTCGTGGGCGAAGCGAACTTGCGTAAGAGGATTTGACGGAGCAGCGCCGGCTGCAGTGCCAGTGAGACTCTGCCTGCATTAGATAATCAGGGGGGGGGGGGGGTGTTCACTAAATGACATAACCAGAGATTGCATACACGATTTCTTCAACAAGATCAGTGTCCAGAGTCGCCGACCTCGCTTAAAGACGAGACATGCTGAGCTTGAGACTCGAAACGGAGCAAACAGGAGTGTTATAAATTGCCCACATCAAAGACGGCTTGTTTATTAGATCAGAAAACCTGTTCCACTTGCACACGATCGAGCATATAATATTGAGGACATGTACAAAGCGTATGGCATATATTGTAGCGCTCATAGCGACGGATACCGCAAGCGAACCGGTAACCACGACCAAACGAAATAACGGTGTGTGCAATAACAGCAGCAACACCATCTGTAGCGATTCCCAATTGAGAATGATGGGTTCGGTAATTCGTGGAGAACGACGGCACGCCAGTCACGACAGCTTACGAGAAAACGGCTGAGGTAACGATAAGATGAGTGTCTCCGTATTCGGAGACTTCCCCTTAATTGAGTGCGACGCGCTATTGGCTACAACCTCGCTGATAGCCTCCCATATGCAGCAATCGAAATCCCACCGGTGCGACCATTTCGATAAGAAAAGAAAGACAACGCAACAGGTTAATGAAGGACTAAAACTATAGGGAACAGAGACAAGCGCTTAATTTCGACTAAGAGTACATTAGAAAGGGTATACGTACATTTGTAAGCATACTCGGATAGCTGATTCAAGAAATGCATTAGTGGAGACAGGGATTACGAAGCAGTCTGGTTACACACATTGCTTCGCGAGTAAAAGGCGCCGAAATATCCGCCCCCCCCCCCCCCAAAAAAAAAAAAACAAGAAAAACACCCTTATGCAACAAGTTGCATGAATACGAGACGTGGAGCTCTCTGAACTTGCGAGTATCTCAATCGTAGTTGACCATCAGCGAAGTCTAGCAGTGTTGAGCTTCAATTACTCTTTGTGGTTATACTTAGTAGCGATAATAGAAGTAGTGTACAGGACAATGCGCGTGAGCCTTGTAAATAAACCTCAACAAGGCGAAGTGGTTGAGTGAGTGCAGCTGTTATGTTTGTTTGTTTTGTTTGTTTGTTTGTTTGTTTGTTTGTTTGTTTGTTTGTTTGTTTGTTTGTTTGTTTGTTTGTTTGTTTGTTTGTTTGTTTGTTTGTTTGTCTGTTTTATCCCTTAGTCGTGCCACCCAAAGTGCACCACACCAGTCGCTTTCGACTGGTCTTTAGTTTCATCTGGCAAATATAAAACGCTCAAAATACATTCGCTTGGATCGTCCAGAACGCCACGCTAACAGAGAGAACGCTCGAAGGCTGTCTCACTTTCAAGCTGTGAAGGGCGATCAACATCTGAAAGAATGCCGGTCACGTGACTTTTGCTGCTGCTCTGCGCACAGCTTTAGCAGAGAGCACGACTAGGCAAGCTTTCTCGGATTCCGAACTCCAAAGGCTCTCGAATCGCTGTTAGCTGAGTCGACGCACGGTATAAGAAACAGCGCCCATCGTATATGCAAGCTTGAACGATGAGTCAATTTGCAACTGCATGCCATTAGGTTGTAATGAGCTGCATGAAATACAGGCACTACAGGTCTCAAGCTAGAACCGATATTTTTTTTTTCCTTTCTGCAAACCCTTTCTTCTCCAGAGCGTCTGCGCACCCCTCCCGCATTGCTTCTTTAATAGTATGTTTTTCGGGGATTCGTTCAGCCACCCTAGGGGGTGGAAAAAACTACAGGTACTATCAGCAGATGCTGGAAACGGAGAGGACCATCTTGTGGACGCCTTCATTCCTTAATTGTCTTGGTACTTACACGGCAATTAGCATAGGCGATGAGGCTCACCGAAATGAATTTTGTTTCCACACCAAGTGGCATGCAGGCGCAGCGCACTAATTGCTGCTGTGTGTGTGTAGCCAGTAAACGAGTGACTTTCTTTCACGCACTCGTCGAGATTTGTTTTAACGTGTGCATGTACATTTCCTAGGCCGAAAACTCGGGGACTGCTCTGAATAGAGGCGGAACTGTTCTTGTGTGCATGTCTGAGAATGCCTGTGGAGCAACAGAGACACAACCTTATGAAGCGTGAAGCTAGTGTGAACCCAATGTGTCTAACATCTGTCTAATAATATGTCTAACGTGTGTCTAATGAACCTAATGCGTCTAAGAAACAAACGAGTCATTGATCCATTCGCCTTCTTTAGTTCTTTATAGAGCTATAGAGACCAGTATCAGAAGCGAAGAGCCTGTAATGTCGGCATAAACCCGGCATACAGAAGGTCACCAGAGTGCTAATGGGCTTCCATAGGAAGCCATTGGACTGCAACACCACTGGTTATTATACACGTGAGTATAAAAATCTATTTTGACAAATATGCCACATATCTAATATTCTTGAACTGCCATCAATTGTTCATAAAATCCTGCTGACATGAATTATAAGTGCGTTCCTGCACGCAGAATAGCAAGCTTGATTCATAAGTGCGCTCCGTATGATCGCATCAAAACGCTATAATGAAGCACGTGCTCGAATAGATTATTGTAGATGCGCAAGCAAAAAATAGCCATTTGTGATGCTTGACATCTAATTAGTAAAGGCGTCCGGCCGATCGCAAGATGAACTAACGAAAAAGAAGCTTTGTAAATTCGGCCCTTTGTTCGAAAGCGCCGCTTGTCATTGGATAGCTTTGTTCGGTGATACCTTGTCTGACATCGCAATAGTATTATGCATCTTCTTACAAAACTTTTAGCTCAAAGAAGTTCGCGTGAGTACCTGGACTCGAGTTAACAAGGGACGTTCTTTGCCAAAGGCCGACCACCTTAGCTGTTATGTCTAACACCGGCTGGCATTCCCTCTTGCATGCAAATTTAGCTGAAGTGATCCTTTTACAAAATGGGCCCTCGGCATGTATTCACTAAAAAAGAACTTTCACTACATCTTCACTGTGTTGAAACAATTCCATCCAATCGTGATCCTAGGCGTTTTTTAAGGTATACGACGAGCCACGACGGCAAACTCCCGAAGAAAATATTTCGATACCGGATTCCCTTGCTTATCCATTTGACGATTGAAAGGAGAGCTGAAATGGCACCAGCTGTTTTCTTAGGATGCTCGAAACAATCTCGACGCACTCGACTGTGAAATCCGATCTGCGAGCTGTAAGGGAAAAAGAAAGGAGCCCGTATGCTCATGTCACTCGCCCGGGCAAGTGATAGTATACTTTGTCTTCGTAACGAAGACCTCTTTCCTGCGTGAGCACCTCGAGAAGAATCGCTCCTCCCGGGATTTCGGGCTTCCTTCCGGAGAAAGAGAAGAATGTGATCCCTGGAGAATCATTAGTGTAAACACAAAAGAAGAAAGACGGGAAACGATGCTGACAGCCTTTACTAACTCTTGCGAAACGGCTGGGAAGAAAACGCGGGGCTTTATGTGGAATACAAAACGGGGTGAGATACATTTCAAGAGAAAGAAAGAAAGAAAGAAAGAAAGAAAGAAAGAAAGAAAGAAAGAAAGAAAGAAAGAAAGAAAGAAAGAAAGAAAGAAAGAAAGAAAGAAAGAAAGAAAGAAAGAAAGAAAGAAAGAAAGGAAGAAAGAAAGGACCCTGTTGGCACCTATGCCATAGAGAGGGAAATGAAAGGAAAGAAGGCAGGCTAATCTGAATAAGCATTCGATTTGCTACCCTGCACTGGTGGTTGGGGATGGCACTACAAACAGAAGAGCGAAATCGAGAGTAGAAGCAAAGCACATGCACCCGACCATGATGCACTGCTGCTCACAGCACAGAATGACAACTGCCAGTGATGCATGTCGTTCGCGCCATTTCCTAATTGTAAGGCGCTCCAACACTTGGGAGATGCACAGGCACGCATTGCCGCATGCATTCGAGCGGTTCGTGGTCCAGAGTTGTATGCGAAAATTTGAAGGGTTCTATGAACCGAAGCAGAGATCCAGATACATAGTTTAGTATACCGTTCAATAACATCTGGGCTCGTATTCAACATATGTGAATTGTTGGCGAGAAAGAAAGTTCAGCTATAGGTGGTGGTGGTGGTGTTGCAGCAGGCGGGGTTAGCCTGGCCTGCATGGCCGGCAATTGTTCCGCCTGAGCATCTCCTGAATTGTAGGGGTATGTAACCAAGTGTCGAACAGCCCAGTGTCTCGCAGGAAAACCAACAAAATTCGTTGCACGCTCCTCCTCGTTGCCGCGGGCCCTTCAGGAAAAATGACGTCTTCAAATGTCCGGTGCCTATGACCTTTTTGCAAGGTGCGGACCATCACTGCTCTTTCCACATCGATCTGCGGGCAAAGCCAAATAAAATGTTTAATGTCCCCGATGTCACCGCAGAAGGCACAAAACGGGGAAGCGTATCACCCAGTCTTGAATGACCAAGCCGGTGTGTATGCGGAGCCGGTTCTTATGCGGTACAACAGCGTCGATTGTTCACGAGAAAGTCCGTTGAATACACATGCTTGGTGTGGAAGCTTGTAGATCGCCTTGAAATGATTGCGTATCGCATCTTTGTTGTTCTGGTAAGTTTTAGGAGTTCTTAATATTGGAACAGATGTCCGCGCTTCGCATGCAGGGGCATCAGCCTTTTCATTGCCTTCAATGCCAACGTGGGATGGTATCCACTGAAACTTTATATTAAAGCTCTTGCCAATAGGGTGTTTAATGAGCGCCAGAGATTGCCTGGTTAATTTTTCTTGAGGTAGGCCACGATGCAGTCTTTGTAGCGCCGACTTGGAGTCCGTCAGCACTACAACATCTCGTGCAGAAAAGGATCGCAATTTTCGCAAAGCCGCGGTGATTGCGGCGCTTTCTACCGTTGTGGACGAAACCACATGATCCAGGCGGCCCGACCACGACACGCGAAGGCAGGGTATGCAGAAAGCCGCTGCGCAGCTATCCGTTTCCGTGCACACTGATCCGTCGGTGTACACTTGTGGGTGGCCGTGGTACATGGTACTCAAGTGGTCCAGCACAAGAAACTTTGCTTCCGCGGCTGGGAATAGTACGTTTCGCCGGTAGCTTGGGTGCGCTGAAGTTATAGGCAACATCCACAAAAGACCATGGCGGGTCCATAGGGCGCCGTTTAGGCAATTTCAAGCCTAAATATCAAAATGTGTTCAGCGCCGCGTTGAAATGTGAGCCAGTTCTTGCTCTGAGCCGCCATAGAAGCGCCGTGCCCGCGAAGGACTCTCCCAGTCTTGACAGCTGCGTCAATAAGGCCTGAGACGCCAAAAGACGGAGCGGAAGAGACTCGGCTTCATTGGTGACCTTCTTGTTTGAAGCCGCCTGAGGAACTCCCATCGCCAAGCGGAGACCCTTTCTGTGCACTGCCTCTAAGCGTTCGAACTGGCTCGGTGATGGTGATATCAGCGACAGCTGATAAAGAATGCGGCTTGTTATGAGCGCAGCGTTCAATTTAAGCATGGACATAGGATTGTTGACCCAACGTACCCCTGCCATGCGACGAAGAGCGTTGATCCTTTGCACTGATGCAGTGACTATACCATCAACCGCACGTCGCCATAGTAGCTTGTTGTCGATGGTAACGCCCAGGAAACGGACACTTGCTGTACAACGAGTTGGGTGGCCTCGAATATTCAGCGACAGGCGTTTTGACTTCCGTCTCACTCCCGGGAAGAGCATGAAGGTCGATTTTTCCGCTGATAAAGACAGGCCAAGTGTCGACAAGTGGCGTTCAATGATTGAAATGGCGCCCTGTGCTATCCGGGCCAAACGTTTGTGCTGGTACCCTGAGATCCAAATGCAGATGTCATCGGCGTAGATTGATATTTTAACTACTTTCAGAGCTAAGTTCAGAGTGTCAGGAAGGCTGGCCATGGCAGCGTTAAAAAGCAAGGTAGATAAAACGCTTCCTTGTGGGACGCCGAGGGAAACGCGTCGCTCTTCGCTTGTTACATTTCCAAGCTTAACCCGGACATAGCGGTCTCTGAGAAATTCATGTATGAACCGAAGAGCATTTCCCGAC
Organism: Rhipicephalus sanguineus; assembly: GCF_013339695.2. Classification (NCBI taxonomy): domain Eukaryota; kingdom Metazoa; phylum Arthropoda; class Arachnida; order Ixodida; family Ixodidae; genus Rhipicephalus; species Rhipicephalus sanguineus. Next base: position 32,396,651 of record NC_051177.1, read on the forward strand.
ACACCCATGGCTTGTAGCCCGTTGACGATGCCTGCCTGAAGCACACAATCATAAGCCTTGGCAACGTCCATGAAGACCGCGAGTGTCGAGAGGCCGCTGACATGGTAGTGCTCGATGTGGCTTAATAGGTCCAAAACACTGTCCTGGGCACTCAGGCGTGGGCGAAATCCCGTCATACACGATGGCCATCGTCTTCCTTGCTCAAGGTACCAAGTTAATCTTGTACATATCAATCTTTCCATCAACTTAGATACACATGATGTAAGTAATACCGGTCGATATGATGCGAGGCTCGCAGGATCCTTTCCGGACTTAAGGACTGACACTACCCATGCTGTCTTCCAAACAATTGGGATCTCTCCCGTGCTGCAGACATTAGAGCTGTGCACGGGCCGTATTTCCGAGCCCGAGCCCGGCCCGGGCCCGCTGACTTTGTCGAAGGCCCGCCCGAGCCCGACGGCAAAGAGCTGCAAGCCCGCCCGGCCCGGCCCGACGTACGAAAACACAATCCCGGGCCCGGCCCGGCCCGGCTTTTCGAAGGTTCGCTGCGAAAACAAAACATCGTCTTCCGGTAATTTGGCATTTTATTGAGCATATCAAATATGATCAAACGACACACGTCGTACAGTCTCTATTACAAAGATTACAAATTGTCGTGCAAAAACAGCGAGCAGTCCAACGATCCCGGCTTCAACGAATTGCGGCGCATTGCGTCAGCTTGCAGGAAGGCGATCTACGTCGTGTCGCTCGTCGCTGTCGCGTGCATTTTCACTCATATGGGATTTGGCCTTAAATCTAACGCGAACAATTGAGTGGCGCCGTCACTAGATCAGGTGGTGTTACTTCTCTGTCTGTCGGAGTGCAACAGAGGCAGTGCTTTACCTGCTTCCCTTTTGTTTAAAGTAGCGAATGGAAAGGAAAAGCAATAAAGAGCGGTCGCGGAAAAGGCGCTGTATGCGTGCTGAAAAACAATTCCCGCTCATTCTCTATATTTCGGGCTTGAGTCGGGCTTTGCGCCGGGCCCGAGCCCGGCCCGATAAAACTCCAAGTAGCCCGAGCCCGGCCCAGGCCCGAGGTGAAAATACGTCGGCCCGCCCGAGCCCGGCCCGCGGGCCGGGTCGGGCACGGGCTTTCGGGCTACCCGGGGCCCGTGCACACCTCTACCAGACATGATTAAATATGTCCAAAAGGGCCCATTTTCGCTAATATGGCAGATTTGTCAGCATCTGGTTGCTCATCAAATCGGGACCCACTGCACAGCGTCTTCTTAATTTCCTAAGTGTCATACCCAGCTCTCGAAAGGTGAATGGCGTATCCATCGTGTGGAATCTATGAGGTGACAGAGGAATCGCCGCTCCTGCTGATCTGCCAGTTGTGTATACGTCTACGAAATACTCTGCAAGGGTTTGCAAATCTTTTCCTTGTTTCAAAGCGAGTGCTTCGAATAGCCTGTGTGAGCGGATCTTTCCAGAAAGACTGTTTATTACTGCCCATATCCTTGTCAACGGTGTAAACGTCGATAAGCTCTCACAGAAAGCGGCCCATTGAATTCGTCTTAATTTTTTTGTGTGGCGACGGATCGCAGCGTTTATCCTGTTATATTCTGTTTTCGCAGACGGATTTCCTTTTTTTTCTCATGAGTTTCCGCTCCGCTCGTCTACGTGCTGCGCAAAGGTTCTTTAACTTCAAGTCAGGAGCAGGGAAATGATCGGGCAGTTTCAGCAACGAAGTTGCCGCTCGCTTGCTTTGTAACATATCTGCAAACAGCTCACCAGTGGATTCCTCCAACGCTTCTCTGTAAGTGTCCCAGCGAGTCACATTGCAGAATTCTCGACCAGCAGTCCGAAATCCCAGGATATTGGTGAAGATGGGGAAATGGTCGCTGCCCATCCTGTCTGGAGCCGTGGTCGATGATACCAGAAGGTCCGTGGAGTGACATCGGGTGCAATAACGCGAAACCATTGTTTTAACTCTTTGCATGTGATGTCAGATTCGGATCTACTCCGACGAAAGAACGGGCGCGAACTATCAACTCTTTTTGAGCGGCCGAATGAAACGCTCGTCTTTTTTATTAAATGCATTTAAGGAGAGTTTGCTACTTATCCTACACCTTGTTTACAATGAATAAATGAATGAATGAACTTCAATTGATGTCAGTCCAGCAGCAAGAATCTTTTTTTTTGCTTTGAAATAGCTTTGGTTGCTCTTACAGAGTTTTCTTATCTCCGCAGTTGGCATGAGTCGATAAGCGGGTACAGTTGGAAAGGGCTTTATTCAGGCCGCGCTCGCGGAGCGCAACCGGAAGACCGGGAGACGATGCTTGCTCCTGCGTTTCTGAATGATCCGCTTCTCTTAGCATATCTGGCAGTGGCTTGCAACGAGGCACTTAATACAACGCACACTCAGCAAACGAGATTCCGTGGAGAGGCACACGCGTAGGAACGGATCTACAGCACTAGTCCACCACGCAAAACGCCCTTTATACGCAAGCGAGTCCCCTCCCGCCAGCAGCTACGAGTATCCATCATAAGAACTATCTGCTGACAGTAGTCTTCCTTTCCGTTTGGAATCGAGTGTTATCCAGCTAGTCCAAAGGCTTCATATTTGTTTGATATATTGATGAGCTCTTAACACGGTACTAACATCAATTTTTGAAGTTTGCTCTACCATATAAATCTGCTGTCTGCAGAGACGGCTGTGAGGAAGTCTGAAGCTCAGAAAATGCTGATATTTTATTTTGACATTAAAGTCAATTTTCGCTTGGAATAACTACCGACATCGACACTATAGCCTGACGTCAGGCTACATTGTCAATTCCGGTGACTTCACGCACCATTATGGCTAGTTGTGATGACGTCAGGTACCGAAATATTCAATATGGCCGCTTGTGCGTCACCAACGGAGCCACGGAGCGGAGCGGCCGTGGAACGTCACGACATCTTGCATGACCACGTGACAATAAGTTCATATCGTGTTGTGACGTCAGGCTACAGTGGGAACCGAAAGTAGTTTCCAAGATCATGTTGTAATTAAGTTTTCAGGCGTGCTCACGCTTACCAGTATATCTTCTAGGCCCTTGAGGGCCTCTCATTTGACGAAAAAGGCAACTGAAAATTTTCTGTGTCAGCGCCCCTTTAGGTAAGTGCATACACGTCAGTTTGACGTAGTGAGTTTGCACGGTATCTTGAAATCGCGAGACACAGAGACGATGTTGGCGCCGCCCCAAAAGCCTATGATAAATAGCGAAGAACTGATGGCGACAAATCTTCGTAATTAGAAATATTCTCTTTTGTTTTTCCAAATCTCGCATAATCACTGCGTACGCGCACAGTAGTCGGAAATATGCTTCTTTGTTCGGCCTAATCTCACATAAGCAGTGTGTACGCGTGATTACGAGATGGAGCTTTTTTTCACGCCTTTCCCTGCTCGCAAGACAGGCGAGCCCTGCGGGCATGGCCTCAGGAGATGTCCACCAATCACGGAACGCTAATGACTCACTTAGAATAAAATGAGGATGGAATAGTTTCACGTTGTAGCGAGCCTGGGTCTTTATTCACAAAGCTATCTTAAGCTTGAATTCTTCTTAAAAGAAAATTCCGGCCTAACTTGACGCCGGATATATGATTTTCGAAAGCCCTCAGGCCACTTGAACTGAGCACATATGAAAGAAAAGTTTTGTGAATTCGACCCCTGATGCCTACTATTAAAGAACGTGGTGTTTTTTTCACTTATTTTTGTTCGAATCTTGGTAATTTTTTTCTTTACTTTCCTATCTTATTTTCGCTTTCTCCCCTCCTATCTTCATTTCCTCTATCTCTTCCTTCCTCCCGAAAGAGTAGGCAGGCGTTGTGCTCCTCTAGGTGGACAGTTGTTTGCCTCTGAAGAAATCGATTCTCGCACACGTAGAATAGGAAGAGCTACTATTGGCTGCGGCGGCTGCATTTTCGATGGAGGCGAAAATGTTTGAGGCCCATGTACTTAGATTTAGGTGCGCGTTAAAGAACCCCAGGCGGTCAAAATTTCCGGAGCCCTTCACTACGGCGTCTCTCATAACCATATCTTGGTTTTGGGACGCTAAACCCCAGATATTATTATTATTATTATTATTACTATTGGCTGCTAGTGAGAAATATGATGACGCTTAGCACGTTTTCAGAGAGAACCCCGCTATTCTATTAAACAGCTTATACTATGCTGCAAAGAAGGACGCCGGACAAGGCTAGAGTGAGTAGTCAAGTTTCTGAAGCAGTGGCTTTCGTCCAGAGCCCCAAATATAACAGAGAAAAAGAGAACTTGTTCTGTACCACTTTCGTATTTATTTTATTTCGGAAAAAAAAACAATCAATCAAGCAAGCAATCAAGCAAGCAAGCAAAGTGAAGTCAGCAAACGTACGGCAGGAGCTACAAGTGCATAATCAAACTGAACCCAGCACAAACTTCTCCGCTTTCTTTTCTTTCTTGCACTTCTGTCTTGGTATTTGTGTTGAGCTCCTATTAAGAAAAAACTAATACAATGGTATCCAGAGAAGGCAGAAGGTCAGGAGAAGACGGAGGAAATGGTGGGAATACAGTGGTATGCAGGGCAATGTCACAGCGACGCTTCTTACGAAATACTTCTTATTTCGTCATTGCCAAGGCTCCGTGCTCTCTTGACATTCCACATACGTGGGAGCCTGCGATGCGGCAGAGCCGAGTTGATGGAAGTTGTTGGCGTCGGCGCCGGTCAAATGCCATTATACTCACCCTTAATTACTTCAGCTTTTCACCTCATAACCAAAGCAGCGAACTTTCATCGCATCGACTTCCTGGCCTATTGAGTAACACTCCTCTAATACATCTCTTCTGAGGAACACCGACATTCTTCTTCGGTCCACCTTCTCTCACTTTATCACGGCTGAAATATAGCTGTATATCGACTTCCTTTTCGCCAGTCTCCTTTTGTTCGAATATTCACTTCGAGTGAACGGAACGCGTTCAGCTGAGATTGTTAGAGAGAAGTGCTCGCTCTCGCGGAAGTTCGCGTTGCCGAGCCAATTTTAGAGAGAAGCTTCTTCGCTCGCAGCCAATTTCACTTTTCATTATTCAAATTTATGTAAAACCCAGAAATGTTTATTTTTTTTTTGCGAGAGAACCGCTGGGCCGACGCGGACAAAATCTGTTACAGTCGATGTAAAACGTTCTATCCCGGTAACCATGGAAAGTGGGATTTGTATTGCAGTCGTGCCCTTATCTGATAAAAAATTCTTATAACTTGGATGTTTTAGTGAAATTAAGTGACAAGTTTTGCTAATCGAAAGCTGCGCGTTGAAAACATGTTTCGATGGTCTGTAGACTGCAGCTTGTACAGTTTCTAACATCGTGATGTGGTTTCCTTTTTTTTTTCTTTAACACTGAGTTACGCATCTCTAAGGTTGACAACTGAGTATTATTTTTCGATTTCAGAGACTTCAGCCATCTTTTATAAAAAAAATAAATGGTCCACATCAAAGGTTCGACTATTACTTACAATATGTTTTTTTCTCTTCAAAAGAACTCATTTTTGTCAAATTCGGTGCCTTGATTGTCGAGAAAGACCAATTTCTTCAAGCCCACTTTAGATGGAAAACGTCGAGCTCAAGCTTCTCTAAACAAGCATTTTTTGTCAACTCTTTCTTTTTCTCACTGCTTTATGTCGAATGAAATTTTGGTTTGAACTAGCAGGTTGCCAGGGTTGCCAATGGTGGCTACTTTTCGCCAAATTGGCGAATTTGAGAGACCCGTGGCGACCTAAAATTATGAATGGCGACTTGGCGAATTTTTGGCGATTTTCGGCTTAGGTCTCCACTGAGTTAGGCATCCTAAGATTAGTGTCTTCCCAATGAATGAGCGGCAACATTCTCTGTATTTTTCTTGGTTTTAAACCCACGAGTAGAATGTGCACATTACGCGTCATTCGGTTTGTCCGTCCTGTAACTCCTGTGCATCTCCTCAATTCGTCTAGATGCAGGAGGTACTGGAACGTCCCCCGGCGACATTTTAGCAAAATGTAAGTCAGCGGACTGCCTTGAAAACCGCGAGGCGGCAGTGTCTATAAGTTTATGGCTTTAGGTGTTTTAAGCTTCTCTAAAGTTTCGCTTCTGAAGGGGCTAGACGATGGGTTGGCCACGTGTTCCGACCAATTGTTCCGCCAAAGCTCCAAATGTTCTGAATCGCTTGGCGACTTATTCACTGTTGCGGTACCCCCAATTCAGCTCGCAAAGGCTGCTTTGGAATAGCGAAGAGAGGTGGATACACGGCTATTTGTGCAATAAAGAATATTTATGGAGGCATTTTCCACTGTTCTCGGTGAGCGTGTGCAATGAAAATAATTGCTATATAACATTTTACATTGTCAACCTGATCATTAATAACGCGTCGGATTGACGCGTGTAGATATAGGCGACTATAAGAAAGGGTCGGTGGCGTCCGGTATCATATTAGTTCACAATGAAAAGGTGTAAGACTGCTGTAAGAATTCTGTTGTGTTACCTTCAATAAACCTTTTAATCCTTTTATTTATATAAGGGTACGTAAAGCTGTCTACAAAGAACGCTTTCATGGTTTTCGCCCAGGGTTTACCACACTTTTACCTTTGAAACGAGCGGACAGGGATGGAATGAGCGTTTCATTCATTCACTCTCGCGCCACCACGCACATCTTGCGGCTAGTCGGAAAAGCAGCACTATGCACTCACATGGTGAAGCGGGCGATACGACTGGCATCGAGAAACGTCAATATAATTTCAGGGTCTTGGATGGTACTGTATTCTACGGGGCTATAAGTTAGTGGAAATTTTTATTACTAGGTTTGCCACATATATCTACAATGGCGACTTTTTTGGCGAAATTTGTAAAAAAAATGGCGACTTTTGGCGACTTTTTGCTCGTCGTTTGGCGACATTTACTCGAAAGTCAGTGGCAACCCTGCAGGTGGCGCACCAGATTTGAAGAAATTCGCTTCCCGCACTAAGCGGCGTCAACGTCGGGACGGTAGAAAATCGTGGAGGGGCGTTATTAGATTTCTTCGTCCTTTTCCTGTTCGCGACGGGAATTACTCTCTTTTTTTTTGTGAATGTCGAACCAGAGGCTAAAGAAATAATCCCTCACAGCACTGCTTCTGAATCCCCACTGTCAGCGCCAAGATTCATTCACAATCACACAGTTGCTGCAGACCCAAACGTAACTATAGTGTTGCCTTCCACAGCGCAGAGAGTTCCAAAATGCCAATCCTGTCGTGTTAAAGTTAAGGTTCCGGGTATTTAAACGAAGGCATCGATTCATGCGCGCTTGGAAGAGCGCTTCGGGTTGCCTCAAAGAGCATGCCACTTTGTACGCGTGCATGAATCGATGCCTCCTTCAAAAAAAGTCACAGTTTCGTCGCAACGGCGAAGCGATGAATGCGATAATAACAAATCGGAATGTAACGCGAAGAACGGAAAGCAGCTCAAAATTTCCAGCGCGTTGCTCAAGCGCGAAGGACGCACGAAAAGAACACACACAGGGCGAGTGCGAACTATCGAGTGTCACAGTTGTAACTTATTTCTGTTTGAACAGCGTGCTCGTTTCGCAAACGCGGCCGCTGCAGCGAGTGAAGTGAACCCTCGTACGCTCTGCAACTTCAGCGCGGACATCGCGGTGAAAGCACAAGACATACAACCCCCTGCTCCCTCCACGAGGCGCCTGCAGGCGACCACGCCCTGTAGGGCGAAGTGCACCGAGGCGCGCGCGCGGCGATGACCTTGAAAGCTCGCCCCTCGCGCACTTCGCGCCATCTCGCTGGTGAATAAGAAAGCACGTTGAAGTAATTGGTGTATATAAAAATCACACCATCTCCCGCTAAAGGGGACCATGAGGCGATGCGAAGCAGTGTTTCGGCATGTAGAGCCCGCGTTCTAGAGGTGGAGTGGTGAGGGGGAAAGGGGAGAGGGGGAAAGGAGAGGGGGAGGGGAAAGGGAAATGGATAGGGGAAGGGGAGAGGCGATGTGGAGAGGGAGAGGGGAGAAGGAGAAAGGGGGAGGGGAGATGGGGAAACGGGGGAAGGGGAGAGGGGAGAGGGAAGGAGGAGGGGAAGTGGAGAGGGGGAGGGAAGAGGGAAGGGGAGAGGGCGAGGGAGCGGGAAGTGGAGAGGGTTTGCGCATGCGCAGTAAGGGTGGTCACGCCGCACACCACCACCACCACCGGAGTGAACTCCGCCATAAGATGCTTCACATCTAATAGCTCACCTTTAGCATGCTGAAAGACGGTACTCTTCGTGGCCCAGCCGTCTAACGTCAGCGCGGAAAAGAGCTCGGCCGTTCGATTCCGCCCGTCGGAAAGTATTTCTCAATTATTTTGCTTTGTGGCTTATATATATATATATATATATATATATATATATATATATATATATATATATATATATATACGGTGCATGGCGGCGGCGACGGCAAAAACCAGGCGAGACTGTCCATATAATTGCTATCGCAACAGCATGTTAAAAAAAACAGCAGCCTACCCTCCCCAATGTAGTGTTGGGGACGGCAGGAGGCGTTCATAATGCGCTTAAGCATCGAAATCATCAAAATATGTATAAACACATGGCGTCGTATAGGGGCTTGCGAAGGCCTCCCATCGACCCTATTGAGGGTTTCGAGTAAACCCGTGACCTTTTAGGTCGGGTGCGGCTGCCGATCTCAGATGCCAGGGTAAGTTTAGCCCAGAGCCGTTCTCGACCTTTTCAGCGCGACTATTAAAGGGCCTGCCAAGCGATATTTAAGGTACCTCTTTTCTTCAGTGCAATACAAATCTTTGTCAGAGTGCCCAGTCATGTAGTGTTAACGCGGAAAACGTCGTGAAATATTTATTATCAGAACTTTTGTATCTGCAGCGTCGACGAAGTCATACACTACTGCGGCAAACAGGTAGGTGAGCGCGAACGCGGTTCGTGTGCTGCCGTTTGCTGCAGATGCGTTCCCGCCGCGCGCATGCGCCGCGGCTCGACCGTAGGCAGCGCCGCTTCTCAGCGTCGACACCTTTTACTTCGTAATGAGCATTTACTAAAGCCGGAATACCTAATAATATAAAGACTAACATTAAGCACGAATTTTGGATCGCATAAGGAACGGCAGACTACGTAGAGTAGGGATCTCAAACACGCGGCCCGCGGGCAGCATGCGGCCGGCGAACTTTTCGCTAGTAGCCGGTGGCTTCACGAGGAGTAAACTCTTGTGACATTGCTAAATATTATTCGCATTATTAGGGGCGAAGCTCCTTAAAGCGGCACCCGTTCGTCCTTCGTAGTTGTCGTAGTCGTAGTGCGTAACCAGTCCTAACGCTAGTACCAGATCTTGACCTCCAAGGTGGTGCCGGTGGGAGATTTTTCCTGTGCGTTTTTGAACAATAAAAAATTCGCATCGTGCGCGTTAACTAAAAGCCGAATTCTTCTGTCTCTCATTCCCCATTAGCAGCCATTGGCATGTTCCAGTAGGAAACGTTAGTAGAAGTATACTCGGCGACAACTTATCTTGGCATTGGAGCGAAGACTACGTAGGCGGGGCATCCGCACATTTGGGGGGGGAGGGGGGTGTTACTACGCAAGTTGTTCGGCATCTTGCAGCCGATTTCAGTTCCTGTTTCGGTTTCGCTTGCTCGCATCACTAGAGCGTTTAGCACCACGTCTACATGCATAATGGGAACATCAGTGTGCGTGCATGCATCTACCTACTGTACAGTATATTGTCACAGGGTTGTTACGTTGACGAAGGCAGCAGTGGGTGTGTCGAAGATGAAACTCTTCATTTGGCCAAACTTGTGGGCGGGAAACGAGTCAGTCAGAGCGTCGTCCGTCAATAATTCTGACAAGTCGTAAAGCGTGTCGGCTTTTATACATGTTCTATCGAATGTTCCAGTGTTATCGCTGGTGGCCACGTAATCTCTGACTATTCGCGTACCGCGCGCAATCTTAACAGAAAGATATAAAACAACTGTGGCGCTTCTGGAACATCGCATCGCGGTCTGCGCGGAGCATTCCAAACAGTCTTTGCGGGTGAAGCCAGAGACAACAAAATAAGACACATGGGAATATGATGAACGCCACGAAGCGCACACCGCAACCTGAATACGGCGTTTGCTAGATTGTAAGGCGATCACGATTGTAACGCGAGGGGCGACTTTAGTAGCAAAAATTTGGAGAAAAAGCTCGCATTGTATTCGAATAAATACGGAATGCAAGTACCATGATGCCGCTGAATCGGGTTTAGATTTAAAGAGAGCTCACGCCTAACTAAAAAAATCACAGCATGTCCACGGAGTGAATGATGATGAGTGGGCGAAGCTGCGGAGGTTCATCGGTAAACCGTGAATCTTCCGTGAATTCTGCCCAGTACATCATCACCGACGTGAGATCGGGCGCGTTTATACTAAAGGTTCGATGAGTTATGACGACTTGCAGCTCACTTTAATTTTACATGTACGCTGTGAATTTTCGTTGTTTAGAAAACCATTGCTTTAGAAAACAGCTGGCGTCTTTTCGTTTTGCTTTAGAAACATCTGGCGTTCCTCTGTTTTGCTTTTACAAAACATCTGGCGTCTTTCGTTGGTTTATTTCATCAATCAACGGCGTTTTGAACAAAATTTTTATTGTTTAATCACGCACAGGAGAAATCTCACCAGGCACTACCTTGGAGGTAAAGAATGGCTGCTAATGGAAATGAGAGACAGAAGAAGTCGGCTTTTAGCTACCTCTGCGAATTTTTTATTGTTCAACAACGCGCAGGAAAAATCTCCCACCGGCACCACCTTGGAGGTCAAAGCGTAAGACTGGTTACGCACTACGACTACGACTACGAGGGACGAACGGGTGCCGCCTTAAGGAGCTTCGCCCCTAAAAGAGACTGACGCGGATTATTTTATCAAGCTTCGCTGGTCACACACCTTCACAGAGCGTAGTTTCTCGGCCGTAGGTATTTCATTGCGCATGAAGTAGCTGTGCACTTTGCGCCGCAATGCTGCCAACGCAAACGTGTAATAGCGCAGCAGCCGCGTCTTGCCGGTGATGCGCTTCTCAGTTTGGCCCGAGAAATTCAATTTCTTGCGCTTCGGGGAGGCAAGCGGGGCCCGCAGAGCTTCAGCCTTGATACGCTTAACTGTTCGCCCACTCACTCCGGTGAGCTCGGCGACAGTCCGGCACACTGCATTTGCAGACAAGTCACGCTGACGGCGCCTCACTCCAGCGATGACATTGCAGATAACTTGCGTGGTCTGGTTTGATAGCCACTTTCTGTCACATTTAGAGTACAGCTTCTTCGGAGAACGCAACGGCGAGTTGGCGGCCGCACACGGTTCAGGCCAACTACACTGTAGGCCAACGGCTCACGGGGCATCGCGGACGCCATGTTTACTGAGACTGAGACAGTCTGAGAGAACAGGCGTGAGGAAAATGTGGTGCAGGCGTGAGGAAAACGTGGTGCTGTCCAAAAAATAAAGACAGAAACAAACTTGAAGTTTACAATAACATTTTTTCACGAATGGCTTCCAATACTCGTTCTCTTTTTATAATGAAGAAATCTTTATTTATTCGAGCTAGGTAACTTTGTGAATTAGAAAATAAATATAGGTACTATTTCATGGCGCGCGCGCATGCAGGTACTTTGGCTCTGTAGCTTCCACAGTGGTGCCAAGAAATGTTGTCGCGGAGTATAGAAGTGTAAGTGTTAGCTAAAAGCCGACTTCTTCTGTCTCTCATTCTCATTAGCAGCATTGTTTACCTCCAAGGTAGTGCCTGGTGAGATTTCTCCTGTGCGTGATTAAACAATAAAAAGTTTGTTCAAAACGCCGTTGATTGATGAAATAAACCAACGAAAGACGCCAGATGTTTTCTAAAAGCAAAACGAAAGAACGCCAGATGTTTCTAAAGCAAAACGAAAAGACGCCAGCTGCTTAACGAGAGACGCCAGATGTTTTCTAAAGCAATGGTTTTCTAAACAATGAAAATTCACAGCGTACATGTAAAATTAAAGTGAGCTGCAAGTCGTCATAACTCATCGAACCTTTAGTATAGACGCGCCCGATCTCACGTCGGTGATGATGTACTGGGCAGAATTCACGGAAGATTCACGGTTTACCAATAAACCTCCGCAGCTTCGCCCACTCATCATCATTCACTCCGTGAATATGCTGTGATTTTTTTCTCGCCTGTTACGGTTAACAACGCTTTCTTCGGGCAAGCTAGAGAGAAGGTACTGGTCTCAAGCACTTGTTTTCCTAAGGCACCGTATGCGTTCAATATACGTTGAAACATCGCCGGAGAACAAAAACTCTATATCGGCACTTTAGTCATTCTGATCAGTATCGATATCTTTCTCGAAACCTGATGTCAAGTCCCCTTCAGGTATTACCCATGTATGCGATATGGGAAATGCGTTCTTTCAAATGACAACGTCACGGTCAGGTGACATTATGTTCAGACTACTACCTGCACCCCCCCCCCCACACACACACACGCACACTTTTTTCGCTTCCCTGGCCCTTGTTAGACTGAATTTCGTGACAATGGCCTGCTAGCTTCCACACTTCAACCTTTGTCTTGTGACACGTTCTGACCGTTTTTCAGCCCCTTTAAATAATACGTATAAGTGAAAGTAAAGCTTGCCCAAACGGACAGCACGTGCATGTTGTGACAAGCGCCGAGACCGGTGTCGGCGATGACGTAATCGCACTGCGCGATTATATAATTGCTTCTCCACGCATGACAACCACTGGACGCCGCCCTGCACGTGTGTCGGAAACAGACCACCGTCGCGGGTGAAAGACCTTACAGCACGCTTTATTATTAGTTTGGCGCGCGCCACTACTGAGTCAAGGCATTGCAGCTTTCGATTTTTACCTGCGAGGCCAGGTCATCTTTCATCAGTCTTATCAACATTCATCCCAATGCATCAACCTATACCGGTGCCCATGTCGAGGGAAGTTCATATACAAGAAAAATGAGAGCGGCGGGTGTGATATAGACACGAAAAGTGAGCAGAGCACCAAATGGCACCACATCCTCTACTCTAAGAAAAAAAAGAGTATGTGTGACTCCTTTCGGGAAATTCCTGACTTGCCACGCATATGACACTCTTTAAACAGGGACGTTAACTCTATTGTGGGTCACACAGCTCTCCGGAGAGAGCACAAAATGATCTCCAGAGAGAGTTGACGTGCCTCTTTAAAGAGACTCAGATTGTGCGTGGCTAGTCGGGACTTTCTGAAGGGAGTCAAAGGACTGTTTTTTATATTCGAAGCAGCTTTTGCGCTAGGCCTTTTCCGTAGTTCCATTGGCGAACGTCCGCTTTCTAAAACCTACCATAGCCATCTGTAACATATTCAGCGCGCGCTCGCGCCATGGAGAAGGCTTCTTTGTCTTGTTCTTCGACCGCCTTGATGATTATACGTGCAGAGCACTTTAGGGGCCCGGGCTGCCGTATGCTGTCCTAGCTTGGCGTAACGCAGACAAAACCACGTGTGCTGGCATGCGCTAGCGCCTTCGGGCCTGTGTAAGGGGCTGGGTAAGACGCTGTGGCCTCTCCCTCTTACACTCTCGCAGCAATTATGTGATGGCGTCGGCGAACAAGATTCTGCAGACGCGCGATGAACCAACGCGTTGTGTGCTAGTCAGAACGCGCTTGCACGCGCTAGCGCGTTCGGGCATGTGTAAGAGGCTGGGTAAGACGCTGTGGCCTCTCCCCTTTACACTCTCTTATTAATCACGTGATGGCGTCGGGGAACGAGATTCTGCAGACGCGCGATGAACCAACGCGTTGTATCCTATACTCTGTTCCAGAAGTTCCGTGCAGCACTGTGGAAACTACAGGCCTTCTCAACCAATCAGGAAGGCGAACACATCTAAGTGTATCCTTCCGCGCCCTGTCGTCTGCTAGCGGCGAGCGCTGCAGCGAAAGCGGCAAGAGCCTCTCGGGACACTGTGCAACTGCGCAGTGAGATGAGCTGTAATTGTGAAAGCGGTTAAATATTCTCGGCACCGTAAAAGCGCGCGTCTTCGATATACTTGCACGTAGACATTTGAGGGATAGGGTTCAGTGGCTCATATTTCGGTGGAAAGCGCCGCACTAGCCAAATTGAATATGAAAGCACCATGCTTCATCAGATTTCGTATACGCATGCCTTAACGCACTGTCCCGAACACATTTAGAGCCAACTGCTTCGCTCCCTTGTCGTAAAAGCTGATCCGGGAGCGATATCGCACAGGTGAACCAGGCGCCGCCATTTTGACTAAGGAGTGACCAAATCTGCCACCGCGGACTAATCACAACCCAAGACTGGGTCCTCCGCGGCGCTGTGGACGCTCGGGCTGTGCGGACTACTCATAAAAGTTTAGACAGTGTCGTACCAGTCCTTCGTACTTTATAAGTAAAAATATAACACATACGAGCCACAACAGCGTTATTTCTTTTGTCATTTGCATGTTATAACACGTACAAGCAAGAACTCTTTCTTGAGTATCATGGAGCCACAAAAATTGTTTTATACAGAAAATGCGACAAAATCGCCGTACAAATCACAGCTACAACACGCAGAGAAGCCTTCAAGTAAAAATCCTCCGACGAGACCGCTTGCAAAAGTCATGAGGACAAACAACGGGCTACGTATATGGGGCACTACATCTCGCTTCGCAACAACCTGCGCTCGAGGGTCGTGTAGCCTTGGCTCTGCTGCACGGAACTTCTGGAACAGAGTATAGTCAGAACGCGCTGGCACGCGCTAGTGCGTTCCGGCCTGTGTAAGGGGCTGGGTAAGACGCTGTGGCCTCACCCCCTTACACTCTCTTATTAATCACGCGATGGCGTCGGGGAACGAGATTCTGCAGACGCCCGATGTACCCGCGTGGCGTGCTCAGTCAAACAGGAGTTCGGGACGAGTAACAGCAACAGAAACTACAGTGAATTCATGGTGTGCTCCACATGCAAGGACGCGTTAACATCGGGCAAGGTGCCCGTGATGAACGGAACTCTAGGTCGACCCATGCACTCCTTCGCTTCCCCACATGGTTCCCTTTAGTGGGAGATGGTGATTTTTTTTTTCTTAGAGTCTTGGGCATACGGCACGTGTTGCTTTAAACCATCGCTCTGGAGCGTTTCTTGGTTGCTGCACTAAAAGTAAGAGCGTATGTTTTTGCCCTACGAAGCAATACGATAAGCCACACGCCTGATATTGCCTCCAACGCCTCTGCTTCGGATCTCGTCACCGGACCCTACACGCACGGAGTAACTTAATCAAAAGTTGCGGTCGCTTGCGTTGCACCCCGTCGTGACACAAACTTTCGCGCATATTTCTTCAGCATTAACAACACGACGCCGTAGATAAATAAACTTTTTCATGCAGATTACACTGAGGCCATCTGCGTTGCTCTTGTTTTCGTCAGTGATGTCCCTCGCGCAGTCGCTGACAGAACATTAAGAAAAGGCAGAGAGAGCGAGAAAATTCATCCGTCGTGAGCAGTGCAAGCGTGGACATTTTGTTATTGTCCTCCCTTGCGTATATTGTTTGGTTAAGATGTGAGACCGTGGGAACACGACCTGCCAAAAGACCGGCTATTCCGATAACCTCCATAGCAACTGTAACGAATGCGCGACAACAAACAAAACAAAGATATAACGAAGCAAAGGTGTTTCAATGAACTCAGGCGTAGCCTGTAATCCCTTGACATGTAACATGATGAAAATAAACAAATGAACTAATACAGTACGTATATGTATAAGAAAACACGCTGTATTCAACGTGGGCGCATCTCGTTAGAGGCGCACGTTACCATAACTTGCCATCATGTTCACGGCATTAGCTATTATTTAGCGAACGCCAGTCAACACAAGACAACACTAACGCTTGGTTGTGATGGGCGAGTAAATACACTATATGCCGGGACATCACAGCGCTTGCGGTTCTGTTTGCCGTTCACCGCTCACAAATCGCGAGCGGTCACGCGAAGTAAGATACGATGTAGTATATAAAGTCCACATAGGCGTGTTTTCATGTCCTAGCTTCGCGCTGTATAGGTACCGAAAAGATCTTACGCTCCAAACGGCCGATTCATTACGGCATTCTGCTCACCCAAATGGGTCTTCGGACTATTTCACGATACCACGAGAACGAACGGGCAGATGAAGCTACAGAGCCGACTAATTAAAGGAGCAACCGGCCGTGCCATTCCACCCGGGTGTGCATCGACTTCTTCCACGCGTCTCCGAGGGTCATCTGCTTTAGCCTCAAGCGAGGGCGCGCACCTCTCTCCACTCGAGCACCTCCTTTTATGCGAGGATCAATACAAGTAGGAAAGCTGCGACAAACGCCACTTCACTGCGCGTGTTTTCCTGTCGCTATACGCCGGATTCCTCGCACGTCTCGCAAATCTTTTATCGCCCGTTCCATGCCGGTGCAGCCGGAAAAACCGCAAGGACAGAGACCGGCTGGCGCGAACTGCGAGAGAGGCGGGAATGCTCGGATGGTGCGACCGAAAGAAATGTCTGCCACCGGCCGTTGAGGCCCTGTAAACCATCGTCCTCGAGCCGAGATTCGTAGTAATAATAACGCCCGCGGTTTTACGTGCCAAAACCACGATATGATTACGAAGCACGCCGTAGTGGAGGGCGCCGGAGATTTCTACTACATGGGGTTCCCTGACATGCACCTCAGTCTAAGTTCACGGCCCTCTTGACCGAAGTTTATTGTGTTCCTAAAGGTCGGCTGCCATGGATCGCAACAAAAAAATTTTTAAGGGCAAGAAAAAATCAAGCAGGTCCAATTGAAGTAGTTGTCAAAGTATACGAGGTCATCATTGGAGTGAGACTGAATACAGTCAACGTCGCAGTTATAACAACGTATTGCCTCCATTCTCGAAAATTAGCGAACAACTACCATAATTCGGTCAACTCAAGTCGGCATTAGCCACAAGTAAAATCAACATGAGCCATAATTTTGGAAACATGAGCTATTATTAGCCAGCTGTAATTGACATTACTTACACTTACACAACACTTCTAACATCAGCAAGTGCTAAGCAATGCTCGTAGTATGCGGATACATACGGTAAGGCATAACACCACCGTACAAGGCCGAGCTAATCTCGTGAAATCTCGGGAGTGTAAAAGTATCTCCGAAAGTGACCACCTCAGAATACGGCCTCAGGACTAGGCATGCGCTAACTATACCTTTGCTTTCGCCTAAGGGCAGACTTTCGAAAAAAAAAAAAAACTTTGCTTTCAACGTACCCGTCCATGGAATGCCCGAATTACGCACGGCAGAAAAAAGGTCATTCTTTGCCGTACGAAGTAGTGTTCACATTAAACATGTATTTCAACATAAAATTTGCGTTGAACTCCCATAGTGTATATTCACTTCGAATAGTATGCGTATGCATGTCTCTGAAAATGCCGGAATATGCCCATTGATAAATTCATACGGAAAAGGAAGCAGTCACACCTTACCAACAAAAGTTAGTTCGTGATATTTCTTTTAACTTTTTAACTCACAAAATGCAACATAAATTCGAAGTCGTGACTTTCCGTCACATGTAACGGCTTCCTTTCCACCACTGTTGAACCGTTCAATTTAATTATCATGTGTCAGCCAAGCATTCTGGCGATGGAACACTAGCATGTCAACTTACTTGCCCGTCAGCCTGCTCCTCCTATCTGAAATGATCTGTCCAGTCACGGAGAACACACGTTCTGGAGGTACTGACGCTGCTGGGATGCGCAAGTAATTCGTAGCCATTTGAGAGAGCGGCGTTGTGGAGCATTTCCAACACTTCCAGAATTCTGAAGGGCTGCTCTTCCTTTTCTCTGGATGTAACTCCAGGTACTGGTGAACCCTTAGCTCTGCGTTCGAGGTTGCGATTGAGGGTTCTTCTTGCTAGCCTCTCAAGGAACCGCAGAATTCGGCTTCCTGGCGCAACTTCGTTATGATCCACCTGCTGTCTAGTTGGTTCAGCTGCAGGACCAGCTGGTTTTTCCGACAATCACCGGCTTTGTTCACCAGTCAAGTTTTGGCGCGGCCTGCGTTCATTCGTATCGAAAACGCTCGCTCCTTTAGTCGTGGGTGCAGCAGTGTTGCCAGAGATGTCAAGTGTCTTTCTTCATAAGTGTCCATTCTATTATGCAAGGAGGATATGCACTCTCGAAGAATTTCTTAACCAACTTCAGTTTTCAATTTGATACGCCCTTCCAGCTCTCGTACAATACCGCCGACCACAGGAATTGCCAAGGAAACGGTATGTATACTCATCTCAAGACACCAATGTCTTGGCTTCCTCGAATAGCTCCAATACTTCCAAAACATCCTCAATGAGCGTTATATCCTCTGCTGGTAACGGGCTTGGTGCTCGGGGCAGCTTTCATAGTGTTAACACCGCGCTTCTCCGGCCTCCACGGTCCTTCTCGGTGCAAAGCACCTTATGCGCTCGGGCTGTCGGCGTCTCCTGTCGTCGTAGACCTTCACAATAAAGCAAGCGGCAAATAAGACCGCGCGTTCGCTCACGAAAAGCTCGCGAGAACGCGCGCTTGCCCGCGAGAGACGTGCGCTTCTCCGAGTGTCAAGTATTAGACGGCGTGATGGCTCACGAAAAGCTGTGTTTCTGCTCAAAGTACCAGAGTTGAGGTAGGTCGTGCGAACACGGACACAAGAGAGAAGTCAAGACACCACAAACGCCTACTAACAACTGAGGAGGCGCACAACCGCAGAAAAGAAACAAGACACGAAAACTTACCTGAGCATGCCCAAGCAATAGGCGAACCTATAGCAATGAGAGCATGGAGGAAGGAAAACTAAGGAGAGGCTCTGACATCACATTCGTGAAGCGTCCCCATCGCAAACATCTGCATCGCCTCCTAGCGAAGGAGCAGCTAAACATTTGGCGATTTCCGTCGCTCGTTTGCAAGTGCATGCGCGCATCGAGCGAGCAGCGAAACTTTTGCAGCTTTTTTTATTTTTTTTCGCAGTGCAAGCGGCGCAGGCCATTAACGCATGCTGCTCCTTCTGTGTGTGTTTTAGGAAAGCTACGCAGTGCTCAGCTGTTGAGTATACCCGGTGAAAATCGGGTTCACTGGGAAAAGTACCGAGTGTCACTTTTCGTGTGTACACACGTTAGCTTCATTGCTGATCACTGATGCATGATATTTGCACGCGAAGCTCTCTGACGTCACCCGACACCCGGAGTAGCAAGCCAGGCGACAAACGAGGCCAACCTCTCTGGGATATTAAAGAATATTATCTCTCTTTTTGACGTACGCTCTATTGGTTCTTACTCATTATGTCAACTCAGAACACACGTTAACTTTTGTTTTTTGCGTCTGACGCACCGTACATAACATGCGCCGAAGGTATCCTATCGTGTTTTTAGAGGCTGTGCCGTTCATACGGAAGGGAAATAAACTTTTGCTGTTATCGGACTACGTGCTGTATGTATTGTGCTGCGTGCGCGCGCCGCGTGCTAGTAGTTGTGTGCGCACTTGAAGTACAAACTTCACGTTCACGATCGCGTATACAGTACAGCGGTGTCCTCCTTTTGAAGTGAAGTTGCCTCAAATTCTAGGTTGGCGCTGCGCCGAAGAGCCACTAAGCAAGCTCTTAAAATCGTGCAGTGCCACGCGCACTCCATATATACGAGCAGAGAACGGCTAGCTAACTAGTGAGTAGATCGGGAAATCGGTTTACGAGAGAGGAAAAGAAAGCCCTAACACCCAGAATCCTCCTCAGCAACTTATGCTTAGCCTCCTGATTATATGACGTAAAGAACGTGTAAGTCACTGCCGGGTGAGCTCGAATACCATGCTGCAGGCGCTGAATGTCTTTGATTACGGCATGTACCGGCACTTTCTGGACTGTTGCACAACAACGCTTCTCAAGCAATTTCAGCAAGCAGTGCTCGAGCCCGCCACGCACGAACAGTTTGGTAAATGTGCGTTTACAACATTTTCGCTGCATGCAAACCGCACAATACACGCTAAGTTTACGCCAAGACTACAAATCTGTGGAGAAGCGAACCAGCGAGGAGAGCACGCCGCGGGGCGTCTGCTGTTTTGTTTGCCCCGTACCGGTTTGTTTGCCGCACAAATTTGATGTCACTTCCGCCACACCTTCCGCAATGCATTGGGATACGATAGGGTCTCTCCTTAGTTTTCCTGCCTCCATGAATGAGAGGACACCGTCCTCTCATTGCTATTGACGTGTCCCTATGGGAAACAGCGGTATTTCGCACTTCCCCAGGTTTCACGTTAGGGGAGCTGATAGTATAGTATAGACTATGCTATACTATACTATACTATACTATACTATACTATACTATACTATACTATACTATACTATACTATACTATACTATACTGTATAGTATAGTATATCAATGGTTGAGAAATGGAAGTGAGGGTGCGGATGAGGGCCACGAGCTTCCCTAGTCTTCTCACTACTAGTGCTTAGCTGCCGCTCTAATTTTTTAGCATATAAAAGATGCTATTCCATCGTGTCGGTGTCTTCTGTTCGAGTTTTGGCGGCGGAGCCTTACCGACACGCCCTAGCTCTTCTCGGAGCTTGGCGGTACGTGCTTCACACCGAGCAGTCTGCAAAATTGCAGACTGCTGGGCGCAGAGGTTAGATCACCTGGGTCTGCAGAATTTCAGACCCGCGTGATACGACCTACCGATGTTGCTTTCTCTGCTCGGTTTTGTATACGCCCGCGGGCGGATTCAGTTTCGTTTCCGATTCGCGGACTGATATACCACTTCCGTTCGCGATTTTTATCTTCATTAGCTTGCTTTGCTGATCCGTGAAAAGATATAGTAGGTCCGAAACGGCACAAGAAATAAAGAAAGAAATATCGGTGGCGCTGGTTGCTTCATCTTGTAGTAAACTATATCGAGCGATAACGCTGCCTTGTCAATCCTGTAATAGTTGTCACCGCCACCATAGATCACGCACTCGGGGAACCAAGT
The DNA here is from genome assembly GCF_013339695.2 of Rhipicephalus sanguineus. Lineage (NCBI taxonomy): Eukaryota > Metazoa > Arthropoda > Arachnida > Ixodida > Ixodidae > Rhipicephalus > Rhipicephalus sanguineus. Next base: position 32,417,627 of record NC_051177.1, read on the forward strand.
TAATGCTGTGATGAGTTCGCGCGGTTGGTTTTATACTATTGATTGTACTCTTGAAATTACAGTCGATAGTACTATCAAAATTATTATCGATAGCGCTATCGATAGTTCTTGCTACCATCGATAGCTCGAGAGTGACTCAACATTCGATAGTATCGATAGTACCACCGATAGTACTGCATCACTACTTTGAACGCGTTTCAGGCCTTCCCGGGTAGGTAAGGGGAATTCCCCCGATGTCAGTATCTGAAGGGTAATTGATTCCGGTGCAAGCGAGTGGCTATCTGTTTAGAGCGCGGAGCGAGTCTCCGAGTGACCTTCAAGTATAGCGCATTTTCAAATGCAATGTAGGCATGGTACTAAATTCGCCCAAAAAGACTTGCAGAAAAACAGAAACGCATTTAATATTGTGTTTGCAGCAGCGACGGTGACAGTTAAATAGAACAGGCACCAAATAGTAGCTTTGCATTCAGTTGGAAAAAATCTAAATTGTCTTTCAGCACATTTACACAGAAGCACTACCGATTATAGCTACTAGGCGTAACGAACTCAACAGAGGATGGCATTTAATGCTGTGCTGCTGCATTGTAACACACAAGTGTGAGTATATTAATTATAGACATGTGTGAACATTCTTTTGCGTCAAGCACTGCAGCTAATTCAATGTCATCCGTACTTGTAGGTCATATTCAAAGGCGTTCCTGTGGGTGACATCAAATCTAAAAAAAAAAAAAAATCTGTTGTTGCCATGTTCACTTCTATGCGTCCCGTAAAAACTTATCTGTGTACAGAGTTTGCTTAACAAATGCTCCATGCTCTTCCTTCGGGTGTTCCATGCATACCCACCTTTCTTTTTTCCTCGACCACATTGGCCATTGCTCAATTGGAAATAAAATTCATTCATTCATTCATTTTGTTTAAGCAAAGCGAAGAGCAATACTAGTTAGTGTAGAATTCTTACCAAGATGTCTAAATTTCGTCACAGCAGTAGAAGCCACATATCACAGAGCTTTTTGTTTACACAAACACCACTTACCAGCCGTCGCTAGAAGACGTATCAAATTGAGCTCTAACATGACAAAAGGCTGCTTTGCAGCACCTGTGCGCTATTTTAGAATTCTTTTAGTCATCCGAGACAACTAGAAATGTTGCACCACCTCATGCGTGAAAATTCACTTCAGCAACGTTCTCGGTTAAATCAAACAACATGACAAGGATTCAGAAGGAATTAAAGATTACCGGTTACGTCGTAACTGTGCTGCCCTGTTTCGGAATCGTGCATGGATAAAAGATCGCCCGGTACCGAAGAAAATTTGCGAATGTTTTCAGACTGCGGAATGCGAGCAGGCCGAAAAAAAAAGCTACATAAAAAAAAATCAAGATTGTTTACCTTGGAGGTAAGGTATGAGCTTGCACATGGCTGCCCCAAGCACAAAATTCCTGAGGATGCTGCCGACCAGCGTGGTGGGCATGCAGAATACTCCCAGCAACAAGTCACTGACTGCCAGGTTGAGCAAGAACACGTTGGTCACGGTCCTCATGCGCCGACGCTGCACGAGGGTGATGATGACCAGCGAGTTTCCCACAATGGCGCACACGAATATGATGGCGTACAGCAGAATCCTGAAGGCCGTCTCGAAGCTGATGCCTGTCCAACAGCCGGCCGCGGCTGAGGCCAGGGCTTCGGCAGCGGCTGTCTCATTAGACAACGCGTCGCCGCTGCCGTTTGTAGACTCCGCGCCGCGACACATGTCCACGGTGGTCGTCAGCCTGGTTCACCTCAGCGCCGATGCAGGCACGTTAACGACGACAAGAACGATGTCCTCATGTTTGTTTGCTAGCACGCGCGGGCGGTCGCGCACCGCGCCAAGAATCGCTCTTGAAAACTTGCAGAGCGCGAAGCGATCAGTCGCACTTTTAACGCCGATTGCGCCGCCGCGCCGGGAGCTCAAACTACCACACGCCGCTACTTGCGAACAGAACGCGCGCGCGCCGATTCCAATCGACAGTACGCGAACTACGGCGCTCGCGGGACAGCGCGCCGCACAAAAAGCGCACGGCGCGCTTGGACGCTGGCGCCACCTAGCCGGACCTTGACGCACGCGAACGCCGGCGCTTCGAAGAAAAAAAAAAAAGCTCATTCGGCAGCGCACTGCCCCGAGGCACGGACGCGCGCGCGGGCCGTCCCGCACGCGCCTTCGGGGCGCAAAAGAATATTTGGCGCCGTTCCTCTCCGGTGAAGGCACCTCACGAAGAGCCGTGAAGAAATACAGGTGCTTCGGTCAGCCGTCTCGATAGTCGGTAGCTGCGTGCGTTGAATAAATTAACGCGACGCAGCACCGTCGGTCGGTTTCGGCCTGTACCTACCGGTGATTCTTGCTGTTGCGTTGTTAACCGCGGCGTGCCAAGCACGTGCACGTGTCCACCTCCCTCGTAGCGTAACCGTCTTCTGAGGTAGTACGAAGGACGAGGGATATCTGCTGGAGTACACGGATGCACGGAGTAGTTCTGTGCGATTGAGTGTTTCTCCCGCCGATATCGTTTCCGCTCAATAAAAGTTGATTCATCCTCATCATTACTCGATAGGGAGACAAAAGAAATAATTAGAGAAACCCGACGTAACTTTTAATGATATAAGAGTAATACAGATACACAAGTGAGAATATAACAAACTCGTTAAGCGGCGCATATCTGAAGAACAAAACTTAGTTACATGCATCAAAGAAGTAGAGCTTGCTCATAGAGAATAATTTCTTACCATACTCAAATTGGTGGTTTCAGGCCAAAGCGCTCACGATGGTATCGCAGCCACGTTAATTGCATGGAGTGCAGATGCATCCGTGCTCACTCTAGCACTATATTTAAAGTATAAAAACTAGATATATGTAATTGTCCCATCGGAACTAACTGGACCCTGGGTACCTGCTGAAGTGTGAACAATGTTTTCTGTATCAAATACCGGCATGCGTTTCCCTTGCCTTGCACGTGGCTTTCATCAGGGGTGATACGCTTGGGTAAGGCGCTTGCGACCTTTAATGTATCTCAACGTAAGCGGCCGTGTAGTAGAATGTACCTTGCGCTATTGTACCGGGTACTAAACGCTGAAGATACCGAACGTCTTTGGACCACAAGTGCGTTTGCCCTAGGCTTTCTGGGAACTGTTACAATGTACAAATGTGATGATTCCTAAAGATGCGCAGAACACTTATCTCTTCTCGAAGTGAAGGAGCTGCGAAAAAAAAAAGATAAATATCACCGATTACGATACTGCCTAATGTGAATTCTGTGCGCAGCTTCTTGTTGGGGCACGACCAAGTGAGTTTGAAGTTTTGGCTTTCCGCAAGGTGTCTACTACGCCGTAAGTCATAATTTTTGTGAACTACGGCAGGACCCACTACACCGTTATTCGTCTTTCTGCGGATAAGCGAGGTACCCGCTGTACATCTGTAAGGTAATATGTTCACTTTGTTTATGCTGCATGTGGCTGATGAAGATGAATTGCGGCTGAGCACTTTGCGGTGTGTGGGAAGCATTAAACCAAACACTCGTTCGCAGTTAGCATTGTGTGATGAATGGTTGTTATTTTCCTCTTCTGCCACGCTATATTACATAGGTTAACGCGATTCCTTGCCCGACATGACGCCTGTATAGGGTCTTTTTGCAATGTGTTCCTAGCACCAGCGCGGTTCTGTGGTAGAATACTCGACTGCCACGCAGAGTGCATGCCTGGGTTCAAATGCCATTCGATCCTGGGTACTTATCTCATTTATTTTTTGTTCAGGTCTATCGATTACTTTTTCATGTCTATCGGTTACGCCACCGACGACGACGCCGCTCAACGCAGGAATGGGCGCATAGGAGCTGCGCTCTAAAACATTGAGCATCTAACGTCCTTCATTCAAACCTAGGGGACAGCGAAAGAACAGACCAGTGGCAACCATGCTGCGACATATCAAGATTGCAAACAGTGTGGACGACAAGGTAAAGTTGAAAAGTGTTTTTCTTTTCCCACTATCCCTTGTCTTCCGCTATGTCCACATTTTGTAAAAGATATAGCAAGGTGCTCCACTAACCATTCTGCTGCACTCGTTTGTGCACCCGACTCTTTATTCCGACATTCTATTCCGCTTTAACTGGCTTGCTGTGGAGATGAGGTTTATATCACCTCGGCTACTCCATTTCTACTAGTTCTGCAGCGAAAAAAGAAAAAAGATGGCTACCCAAAATAAAAATGAACAAATAAAGAAAAACAAAACACACAGCAAACTGAAGCAAGTTTAAAAAATAACATGGTAATGTTCAGTTCTCTTGCAGGAACTCAAATTGAAATAAAGCTACAATTCACACATTTCTCGTTCTGGCCACAGTATATGGACTGACACATGTCATTCCGTGTATAGCAACACATGGCTGTTCATCGCATGCGTTTATATAGTGCGGTGTCCACTAAGGAGTCTTTTAGGAAGATGTTCGCCTTTTGCTGAAGATCTTTTCAGGCATTGTTTTACTGGTTATTAGATCATAAGAAATTTGACCTAGAAGATCGACGGATGTACTGCGCGCGATAAAGGACAAAAAAGAAAAGAAAACCACAAGCCACTATAAAAAGAACACATGGAGACTTGTTATACGGCCAGTAACATCACGGCGATACCGGTATGAAGACCAAGATCGGTTGAAGTTGTTTCAAAAGCGCCACTCACTGCTTTGTTCTGAAGTGCGTGTGTATCGCTTAATTCTCCTAGAATGATGACGCGTGCTGATCATGCACGCGTGGTTATCAGAAGTGCGCACTGCTTCAACCACTCCATCATTTACATCCCGTGCCACTCAGTAGTAAGGACGCTGTCGATATAAGCCCGAGCTTTTTCTGGCAGAGATGTTACAGAATCTCGTACGTCTAAAGTGCCCTCCGTCTTACGCCATAATTTTTCGAGGACAGCGTCGTACGTACATTCTAAGAAAAAAGAAAAGAGTATGTGTTACTCTCTTCTGTGAGTCCCCACTCATTACGCATTTGACTCCCTTTAAGGAGATACGTTAACTCTCTTTTGGGTCTCACGACTCTACAAAGAGAGTCGTGAGACCCAAAATGATCCTATAATAATATTCAAAGAGAGTTCCCGTGTCTCTTTAGGCGAGTCACATACGTGCCAAGTAGGTACTGACAAGTAAGATCCCAGTGAATCTTTATTATTTTTTTAGAGTGTAGAGAGCACGCTTTCCGTTTTCATTATCGATGGGATATGTAGCGTTCAGTAACCATGGGTTTCGGCAGGGGTGTGTAAAAGGGGTACTTGCCCCCCCCCCCCCGCAAGCCATTGGCGTAGCCGGGGGGGGGGGGAGGGGGCACATCGTGCCCATGCCCCCCCCCCCCACACTTTTTTTTTGCCATGGGATACACAGCACAAAATCACACTCGGCCCCACTTAGCTGCCCAAACCCCACGTCGGATCAAGGGCGTGCCCCCCCCCCTCCCCCCGAAAGAAATTTCTCCCTACGCCACTGCCTCAAGCCACACCAGCACTCGCCAACACGCAAGCTATTCCAGCACTATCTCCCTCCCCCAACCGCGATACGTCATGGGTTTGCACTCCCCCCCCCCCCTTAAGACAAAATCCTGCCGAGACTCATGTGAGTAGTTGGTGCCAGATATCGTACTCGACCGAACAAGTATTCTTCTTCGATCGAGTACTAGACGAAGCATAAATACAACTCAGCAAGAAAGCGTAATGACCTATGTAAGTGGAATTTCGGCCTCTCAGGAGATGCATTAGGTAGCGCTAGACTGCTAAGCACGAAATGTCTTCAATATAAATTGAACACTAGGATCATCTTCTGAACAACGTGAAAAAAGAACCTCTCTGGTTGTAATGGTCCTCGAGAGCTCCTACTGAAAGAAATAACTTTTTGAAATTTATCGTATTTCCACTTCCAGTTCAATATCCAGGCAAGGTTTCTCAACGCACACACTCTGAAGACAATATTTTGCCTTAATAGACGTTTTGAAATAGACGTTATGAAAGACGAAAGGGCCAATGTAGAGAGGTTAACAAGAAGCTGAAGTCCAATTCTCTACCCTACACTTCGCTAAGAAAGTATAAAGAAAACAGAAGCACAAATACGTTCGCACAGTCGGCCATCAACGCAGACTTTCATAGCACGGGATCTGTTGCATACCACAATGAACGCCAATGGAAGTTAACAGTTGGTTGTGCAAGCCTGTTGACCCCACCACCAAACTACAGAAGCATCTGCGTTGCCCTCAGCTGACATGACGTATGAGATGGCCATTGCAGAATAGTTCACTCCGATAATAGTCTCTGAGCAAATTAAGCTAGCGCAATTTCAAAATATCGTCTGTGTGCATCCTTGCGAGGACGCATGGAACGCGGTGAAAGGCCTCCTCGCACCCACATTTATATCATAATACGTTGTTGAAAGCCACACCTTATTCGACAAAGCAGGCTGGTCTGACGATTAGGATAGGTTAGATTGATTGATTGAATAACTTTATTATAAACAGTCCTGAAGCTCGGTTTTTTAGGCCGAGGCGGGCCGCATCCACGTCGGCACCACCAGTCCGAGACGGGTGGCGGCGTCGTGGGCCTTCTGGACAGCCCTTAACTGATCGTCAAGTTCGTCGCTCTTGATAAGCCGCATCCACTTGTACGGTTACTTTTTAAATGCGAAGCATTTCTTAGCGAACTTCTGCGACTTTGAGCGTATCTATCTATCTATCTATCTATCTATCTATCTATCTATCTATCTATCTATCTATCTATCTATCTATCTATCTATCTATCTATCTATCTATCTATCTATCTATCTATCTATCTATCTATCTATCTATCTATCTAGCCGCCCACGACTTTGTGCTCTCCTGGCCGTTTCGTTAATCGGCTGTATACCAAAATTGGTGTGTCATAACATGGCCTTATTACGAACATAAGTGACAGGTCATACCATGAAAGTCATGACACGCATGTCATGAACAGCATGATTTACATTCCACGACCTTAGGCTCTTGCGGTCGTTCCGTTAATTTCATATGCACCAAAATTGGTACGACGTGACAAGAATTCATGACGAACATAATGACTGGTCCTAACATGCAAATCATGACGCGCATGTCATGTGCAGCATGATTTACATGACATGGTCTCTGGGCGCTCGCGGCCGTTTAAATGAAGGGATATATACGAAAACTGGTATGACGAGACATTTCTGTATGAAGAACATAACTGACTCGTGGTAACATGAAAATCATGACATGCATGTCATGTATGACATTATTTACATGCCACGCTCGTGGCGCACTCGCGGTCGTTTCGCTAGATTGATATACGCCAAAATTGATATTGTGCTATGTGACTGTATGAAGAACATGAATAACAGGTCGTAGCATGAAAACCATGACATCCATGACATACATGTATGTCATGATTTACATGCCACGCTCATGGTGCATTTGCGGCCGTTTCGCTTGCATGATATAACCCAAAATTGGTATTGCGCGACACGACCGTAAGAGGAACGTAAGTGAGAGGTGGCAACATGAAAATCATGACGTGCAAGTCATGCACAACCTGATTTACATGCCACGCTCATGGTGCACTAGCGGCCGTTTCAGTAGATTGACATACACCAAAATTGGTATTGCGCGAAGTGACTATATGAAGAACATGAATAACAGTTGGTAAGATGAAAACCATGACATGCATGTCATGTATGTCATGATTTACATGCCACGCTCATGATGCATTCGCGGCCGCTTCGCTAGCTTGATGTACACCAAAATTCGTATTGCGCGCAGCGACTGTATGACGAACGTAAATGAGACATGGTAACATGAAAATCATGACATGCATGACATGTACGACATGATTTACATGTCATGCACATGGCGCACTCGTGGCCGTTTCGCTTGCTTGATATCCACCAAAATTGGTGTTGTGCTATGTCACTGTATGAAGAACATGAATAACAGGTGCTGGCATGAAAACCATGACATATATCACAGTATGTCATGATTACAATCCCTCGCTCATGGTGCACTTGCGGCCGTTTCGCGCATATATAACCCAAAATGGCATTGCGCGACACGACCGTATGAGGAACGTAAGTGAGAGGTGGTAACATGAAAATCATGACGTGCAAGCATGTACAACCTGATTACATGCCACGCTCATGGTGCACTAGCGGCCGTTTCAGTAGATTGGCATACACCAAAGTGGTATTGCGCGAAGTGACTGTATGAAGAACATGAATAACTTTGGTAAGATGAAAACCATGACATGCATGTCATGTATGTCATGATTTACATGCCACGCTCATGATGCATTCGCGGCCGCTTCGCTAGCTTGATGTACACCAAAATTCGTATTGCGCGCAGCGACTGTATGACGAACGTAAATGAGACATGGTAACATGAAAATCATGACATGCATGACATGTACGACATGATTTACATGTCATGCACATGGCGCACTCGTGGCCGTTTCGCTTGCTTGATATCCACCAAAATTGGTGTTGTGCTATGTCACTGTATGAAGAACATGAATAACAGGTGCTGGCATGAAAACCATGACATATATCACATGTATGTCATGATTTACATGCCTCGCTCATGCTGCACTTGCGGCCGTTTCGCGGGCATAATATGCATCAAAATTGGCATTGCGTGACACGACCGTATGACGAACGTAAGTGAGAGGTGGTAACATGAAAATCATGAGATGCAAGTCATGTACAACGTGATTTACATGCCACGCTCATGGTGCGCTAGCGGCCGTTTCAGTAGATTGATATAACAAAAATTGGTATTGCGCTAAGTGACTGTATGAAGAACATGAATAACAGTTGGTAAGATGAAAACCATGACATGCATGTCATGTATGTCATGATTTACATGCCACGCTCATGATGCATTCGCGGCCGCTCCGCTAGCTTGATGTACACCAAAATTGGTATTGCGCGCAGCGACTGTATGACGAACGTAAATGAGACATGGTAACATGAAAATCATGACATGCATGACATGTACGACATGATTTACATGTCATGGTCATGGGGCATTCGTGGCCGTTTCGCTTGCGTGATATACACCAAAATTGGTATTGCGCGACGCGACAGCATGACGAACGTAAATGAGAGGTGGTAACATGGAAGCATGACATGCAGGTCATGTACGGCATGATTTGCAAGCCACACTCATGATACATTCGCGGCCGTTTTCCTAGCTTGATATATACCAAGATTGGTATTGCTCGACGCGACTGTATGACGAACATGAATAACAGGTGGTAACATGAAAACCGTGACATGATGTCATGTATGTCATGATTTACATGCCGCGCTCATGGTGCATTCACGGCCGTTTCGCTAGCTTGATATACAACAAAATTGATATTGCGCGAAGCGACTGTATGACGAACGTAAATGAAAGGTGTTAACATGAAAATCATGACATGCATGTCATGTATGGCATGATTTACATGCTATACTCGTGGTGCAATCGCGGCCATTTCGCTCGCTTGATATACACCAAAAGTGACATTGCGCGATGTGACTGTATGACGAACATAAATGCGAGGTCTTAACATGCGAATCATGTTATGGATGTCATGTACGGTATGATTTACATGCCACTGTCATGGTGTGCTTTCGGCCGTTTTGTTAACTGGATATATACCGAAATTGGTATGGCACGACTCGAGTGCGTGATGAACACAAGCGACAGGTCATGCATTGTTTATACGAGAATATGCGTTTCATTGGCATGGTGTATACTAGATTGCGCATGCATGCGTGCATGGCAAACATGCGATATATGGTGGACTAGATGCAATGGCATGAATGATTTCATTTGGCTAAAAGACAAACAAGGCGATGTATGCAGCTCTTTGCTGGCTGCTTCGCATTACATCGATTCCCACAGTGCGTGGGATCTGGCGAATTTTTTTTATTTTATTTATTTTATTTATTTTATTTGCATACACAAGGACGCAATACACAAGGACGCATACACAAGAGCAACCTGGCCACTGCCACCTAGACGGGCACAACACTTGCCTACTCTTTCGGGAGGAGGGAAATGAAGATGGGAGGGGAGAAAGAGGAAAGAAGACAGGAAAGTTGGGGTGAGTTTGGTTATAATACGAATACTTAGTGAACAATCCAGGAGTATGGCGAAGTAGGGTGCTTTGAAAACTTCGGGTCTCGCGTACGGAGAACGTGACAATGCAAGCACTCGAAGTTCTCTAGTGGCGTCTGATTTTGATATTTGGTGATATCGTCTCCTGTACGTTGCATTAAACAGATTTCCGAGGAGCGTTAATGATGCGCTCATCACCGCTAACGTCACGATGAACTGGGGGCGAACGAAATGTCTAACGGTGTCCTTTCTCGGTCAAGGCACTCATCTGAATAGCATTCGTTCGTGTGGTCCGCGCCACAGAGCTGACAACAAGGACAACAAGGCTGCCTTTGGGACGCTCAGTATCGACCACCTTCGAGGTTGGCTGACTCTTATTGTACCTTGTGCATCGCGAACTGTTGCAAGTGAAGCAGCAGTCGATATTGTTCGATGACACTTCTTGAAAATAACGATGGTGGCTTAGAGCACTGCACGGGCCCGGAACTCATCCAAGTTTACCCGCCCGAACCCGGCCCGATGACTCAAAGCGAACCCGGGCCCGGCCCGAACCCGAAAAAAAAAATCGCCTACCCGGCCCGGCCCGGCCCGACCGCAGATCGGGCCCGACAGGGGTCCGAGCCACTAACCTACGGGGTGTTGACCGAACATAACATCTACAGCACGGTTTTTAAGCGGCAAATATCTACGCTTCGTTGGCGCATGTTTCCTTAACAATTATACTTTACGGTAATTTCTTGTAAAAAGGGGCCCACGGTGGAAACACTTGATACTGGGTACAATGAATGTTTGTTCAGCAGTGATATATTGTAGTACCCATTTTTTTTTCTGAAAATACAATGGGAATCATCAAGGGAGTTTCGTAGCGGATAATATTGTAGTAAGGAAAGTGATTTGCCGCATAAGTTCAGTTTCGATAGGGAGCGCAATAAAAACTGAGGATACAGACAACAGAACGCCCTATTCACTTTGTTTTTATTGCACTCTCTGTTGAAGTTTAAAGCATGCTCTAATGACAATGTTGATCATGCACCCTTCTGGATATGTAGCAGCTGTCTTCAGCACAGTCGCACCTTGCCACAGAAAGAGAAATAGAGGAAGAAACCAAATTTATGACGTTGTTGTAAATACACAAAACTATATACAAAAACCATAATGAACCGCGTGCACCACGTGTACTTTTAGAACTACATGTAAGCAGCCAAAAGGAAGAAAACAAGAAACACTGTTTGTCATAGCATTATTTTCATATCACATGACTGCTAATTCATACAGACTATAAGTTTTTTTGTGGCATATTTTATCGTTTATTCGTTCACTGTGCAGAAACCAAATTGTCAAGAGATTGCGGCTTTAAGCACACCTTGCGAGGTTGCATCACATATCCTGCCGCCCTCAAGTTCTTCGCACTGCTTGCGCTAGCCGCAGGGGCGCACATCTGCCTTGCGAATTGTGAAGGCCCTGGCAGTCGTTGTTCTTAGCTTCCACCACTGGAGCGAACTTAGAATACCTTTGTGGACCTCTGCGGTATGAACATAGCTGTCCAGCTCATCCCTTCATTTGTCTCGTTCTCGAACGTCGTGCCACTCTCCAATGTCATCAATAAAACTCCTCTTTGAGGGCTTCTCCTTGCAGTTTTCAGCAGTGTATGTTATGTACGGTTTGCATCGTGCTCTTTTTTACATATTATAATGGTTTATGCCTTCCTAACGATGTTGTACTGGTATAAGGTGGTCATTGGATTACGCAGGAAAAACTGGCTGAAGGTAGACGAAGCGATTTCTGTCTATATTTTCGGGGTTCATTCCTTTTTGGTAAAGGCGCGAATAAGCTTCTCGACGCTTACTCATTGGATGCATATGGTTCGTAGTAAAGGGACATCAACCGGCTCGGAATTCGTAATTGCCCTTTTTCAAGCCAGATACTTCGTTAAGCGAATATACTTTGCCCCCCGCCTCGTTCAATGGACCTATGCTATTCTTTGTCCCATCTTTTTTTTTTCTTTATAAGTACGTTCTTAAGCTACACAGGCACGAGTTAACTACTCAACTTCAGCATTACTATTAGCTTATGACGGCTGCACGTTGATACTCACTTCTACTCACAGATACTTCAACGCACTAGCGTTCATACGCCAGCTCAATACTTATTGGTCAGAGGCGTGCCTTGACCCCCCCCCCCCCCCTCGCCGCAGACTTTTTTAAAGGAAGTTCTTGATAAAAATATATCGTGTGAGTCACATCTTTCAATAAAAATGTCCGTACTGGATTGCAATCACTGATAGCTCGTATGTGAAGGTAGATCAAAATGCGCATTGCACAGCAATGATTATGCGAGATATTGGCGTTTAAATGCACTGACATCCTGATCGCAAAAGCTAATTATATGCTAACGGACTCGTGAGTCGACTAACTGAGACTCAGATCGAGCCGCGAGTCTGAGCCTGAGTGAGTCCGAGTGAGCAATACTTAGGTGAGTCCGAGCCCGAGTGAGTCCAGTTGAGGAAAAATTGAGTGAGTCTTAGTCCGAGTGAGTCCGGTTGGGGAAACTTTTGGCGAGTCCGAGTAAGAGTTAGCCCTAAGGGCAAAATGTATTCCACGAGTGAGTCTGAGTGAGCTGCACATTTCTTGCCGACCTATGTGGATGACAGGGCTAAATCTTTTCTTTTTCGTGAGGCACCCGCTGCGGCTAACATTTGCCGACACATAACCGTGAAACGAAACTTTACATTTCAGAATCGGCGTCCAGATTTCAGTCATTTTGGAGATAGGTATCCATATGTTGGAATTCTGTTGCCAAATACCCTTCAGAAATGACCCATATATGAGATATGGAAAAGTTATTTCAAATGGCAACGTTAGCTGACATTTGGTACGACCTATCTTTTCCCCGCGCCCTCCCCCCTCAATAATTAAAGATTGCATCGCTAAAATGACGGCGGCAACACTTGTGAAAGTAGTTTTGCAAGAGACTGGGAACGATATCGGGCAATGTGTCCAACGCAAACAGCTCCACCGTGGTTTCCGTCTTTATTGATGACGCTCGCAGAAGTTGCTTCTTTTTCTTGGATAGTCGGTAGAGCACAAGTACTGGTCCTTCAAGCGTTGTCCAGTATGGGCAAGCCTTATCTCGAGAAGCTCAGGAAGAGTAGAGTTCCACCTTTCCACGTGGCAATATCATCAAATTTTTCCGCCCCGAAACTTGAGTAGTTGAGAAATCCCATCGGGCGCTACAGACTTTAAAACCGTCTGCCTTAAATATTTTAAAAGACCTTGACTTATTGGACATTTTCTTCATGGGTTGATGATACATTAAAACTATTGACGTGTTCTAAAACACAAGAACAGAAATATTGGCTATCTCTAGCGCATTCGGCCTGTTGGATCAAATTTTAAAGGGAGTGCTGTTTCGAAAATAAACAAGTAATATATCGGCAATTTCCTTCCTCTTTTGATGCAGCTGGGAAAGAGATTTTGTTTTGCAATATGCTAAGAATATTTTGCGCACATTCGTCAGCCGCCTTGTTTGGTATATTTTCAAGGCACTACCAAAACATTCCAATGCGTAGTTTCTGCGTGCAACACGTTACCTCTAGTGCTCACTGTAATAATATTTGTCGGGGTTTTACGTCCCAAAATCAGGAATTGATTATGAGAGAGTCCGCAGTGGAGGACTCCGGATATTTCGACCACCTGGGCTTCTTTAACGTGCACCTAAATCTAAGCGCACGGGCCTATGGCATTTCGCCTCCATCGAAACGCGGCCCCCGCGGCCGGGATTTGATCCCGCGACCTTCGGGTCAGCAGTCAAGCACCATAACCGCTAGACTACCATGCCTAGTTGGTAAACTGGCTAGTAGCATAGCGCGGGAAGACACAAGGACAGAGGAGTTCGTTGTTGAAAGCGCTTGTGCTCGTCTCCTGCGCTATGCTACTAGCCAGTTTACGAGTGAGTGAGACCTCTATTGTGGTCCAAAAGTGGCAGAAGCTGAACGTGATGGGAGGTCTCGCTAGCTCAACCAGGTGGCTGCACCCAGGAAGGTGCCGGAAGCTGGAGCCTCTCGGCGATGGCGGGTTTGTGCTCACTATGACTTCCCCACAACTTTCCTTACGACTACGTCTGCGTCAGGAGAGTTTAATGTGCGCCAGCATCTTGAGCCAAACACAAAATGTGCTTCCCAGGATATACAGAAAAACAGAGAGAGAAAAAGCGCACACGGGCACTGATGGCGGCTGGTCATAAAGAGCGTCCTAACGATAGGGGGCTGTCGGGAGGCAGTAAACACAGTGCTAATGAAGAGCAAGAACGCTCAAAATAAACATCGCGTCAGTGCTTCCACTTCAATCACAACAAAAAAGAGGTAGAGCATGGGAGATGGTGTGATCGATGAAGAGCAATTGATTGTCCTTCTCACGGGAGCATGTACCCGAGAGGAAGGCTTCAGGGAAAAGGTAATCCAAGAGAACAGGGGTCTGTTCGAAGAACAATATATCACTAAATGAGCGGAGCTTCATCAGGGCTCAGCGCTTGAGTTGGTGCCCTCATCTTGTCATTATGCGCACTTTGTTGACTTGACGACTGATAACGATGAAGAATTATGGCTCCGCCCTTTGTTATGGTTTGGGAGCGTTAAACGGCCCGCCAGTTATGTAATTTGCATTGGGTGACGCCCGGTCGCTATTTCCCTCTCCCGCCATGCTGTATAACATACGTTGACGTGGGAGAGAGAGAGGGGGGGGGGGCGAAGAACTTTATTGAGACCCCGAGGAAATTGATCATGCGCTTATGGGCTTCCTTGGCAACCAATACAAGTGCACTTGCGAGGAACCCACTACGCTATATATCATTGTAATTTTTGAGAAGTAGGGAAGCAGGCACTATACCATATTTCGTCATTCTACGGAGAGCCGTGGTACTTGCTAAATGCATGTAAGGCATTATGCGCACTTTGTTGATGCTGTGCCTGATCAGTGATGATGATGAAGAATTATGGCGGAGCCCTTTGTAATGGGTTGGAACCATTCAACAACTTACTCGTTGTGCAATTCGCATTGTGTGGCGCCTGGTTACAGAATTCGCGTTGTGCGACGCTTGGTGCTTATTTTCCTCTTATACCACGCTATATTGCATATGGTAATGTGGTTCCTTCCCAACATGAAGGTTGTATGGGACCTTTTCGCAAAGCAGTGTCAAGCACTGGCATGGCTCAGAGGTTGAATACTGGGCTGCCACGCAGAGGGCCCAGGTTTGAACATCGTTCCATTCTGGATTTTTTCCTTTGTTTTTTTTTTTTTCTTATTTCGAGCGATAGTGGTTACGGACACCGGCGGCGGCGGCGGACAACTACGGCGCCAAAAACGGCTGCTGAAATGATCTCATAACAGCTTTCGCTGTAAAATAGCACGTAATAGCAAGCTACGGCAACATTTGCGTCAGTTAGCTTTATTGGATCATTTGATATTTCGCAATTCAGAAAATGCTGCCGACAGATCCTGGTGTTCTTCGTAGGCTCCCAGGGGCACACATCCTCTGCAAAAGGCCCATAATATTACAGAGAAGTGGAAGAAGCAAGTAATTAGTTAAAAGTACGTATTTGCAATATTCACAGCTTGAAATCAAATGCGAAGAGTGGTCATAAATATTCCTTCCAATATATATATATATATATATATATATATATATATATATATATATATATATATATATATATATATATATATATATATATATATATATATACATATAATTTTTGTTTCTTATTTTTTTTTATCCTAACAACTATGTGGAAAGGGATAGCCCTCACCAAGCAATGGCGACAACAACTCCTTCATTTATTTTCTATTTAAAAAAAAGTCAAAATTTCGCCGCAACGGCGAAGCAATGATTGCGATAGCAATAAATTGGAATGTAACGCGAAGAACGGAAAGCAGCTCGAAATTACCAGCGCGTCGCTCGAGCCCAGAGGACGCACGAAAAGAACGCACAAAGGACGAGCGCGAACTAATGCGTCACAGCTGGAGAGAGAGAGGGAGAATAAACATCTTTATTTTGTTTTCATTTAGGCATCGTCTTTGGGGTGGTCCACTTGAAGCTCACTGCTCAAACATAAAGCAGGACGCAAGAAACGAATGAACAGGCACACAGGACGAGCGCGAACTAATTGTCACAGTTGTTACTTATTTCTGTTTGAACAGCGCACTCCTTTCGCAAACGCGGCCGCTGCAGCGAGCGAAGTGAACTTCGTACCCCCCACTCCACCCCACCGGCCGCCACTCCTTTCCTCTAGATAAGCGCACGAAGGCGACCACGCCCTGTAGGGCGAAGAGCAACGGCGTTCGCAGGAGCGGGGTGACGATATTTAAAGCGCACCACGCGCGCACATCGCGTCATCTATGTGGTGACTAAGAAAGCATGCTGAAGTAAATGGTGTATATAAAAAATCGGCAGATCCCACGCAGTGTGGGAATCCAGGTAATGCGAAGCAGCCAACAAAGAGCTGCATACATCGTCTTGTTTGTCATTGAGGCTTATGAAGTCATTCATGTCGTGACATCTAGTTCGCTATATATCGCGAGATTGTCATACATGCATGCGTGTGTAATCTGGTATATGCTATGCTAATGAAACATATGTTCTGCTACGTATATACGATGCGTGAACTGCTATTTATGTTCGTCACGCACTCTTGTCATGCCATACCAATTTAGGTATGTATCCAGTAAACAAACCGGCCGGGAGTGCACCATGAGCGTGGCACGTAAGTCATGGTGTACATGGCATGTGTGTCATGGTTTTCATATTAACTCCTGTTATTTATATTCGTCACACAGTCACGTCACACGATACCAATTTTGGTGTATATATCACTAGCGAAACGGCCGCCAGTGCACCGTGAGCGTGACATATAGGTCATGCTGTGCATGACATGCGTGTCATGATTTTCATGTTAACTCCTGGTATTTGTGTTCGTCACACAGTCACGTCGCGCGATACCAATATTGGTGTATATCAAGCTAACAAAACGGCCGCCAGCGCGCCATGAGCGTGGCACATAAGTCATACTGTGCATGACATGCGTGTCATGATTTTCATGTTACCACCTGTTATTTGTGTTCGTCACAGTGACGTCGCGCGACGCCAATTTTGGTGTATATCAAGCTAGCGAAACGGCCGCGAGCGCACCATGAGCGTTGAATGCAAATCATGCTGTAGATGATATGCGTGTCATGATTTTCATGTTAACTCCTGTTATTTATGTTCGTCACACAATTACGTCGCGAGATACCAATTTTGGTGTATATCAAGCTAGCGAAACGGCCGCCGGCGCGCCATGAGCGTGGCACGTAAGTCATACTGTGCATGACACGCGTGTCATGATTTTCATGGTACCACCTGTTATTTGTGTTCGCCACACAGACACGTCACGCGATACCAATTTTGGTGTATATCAAGCTAGCGAAGCGGCCGCCAGCGCGCCATGAGCGTGGCACGTAAGTCATACGGTGCATGACATGCGTGTCATGATTTTCATGTTACCACCTGTTATTTGTGTTCGTCACACAGTCACGTCGCGCGATACCAATTTTGGTGTATATCAAGCTAGCGAAACGGCCGCGAGCGCACCATGAGCGTGGAATGTAAGTCATGCTGTGCATGACATGCGTGTCATGATTTTCATGTTAACTCCTGTTATTTATGTTGGTTATACACTCTTGCCACGCCATACCAATTTTGGTACATATCAAACTAACGAAACGGCCGCAAGAGCACCAATACAGTGGCATGTAAATCATGTCATTCATGACATGGATATTATGATTTTCATGTTATGACCTGTCATCTATGTCATCTATGTTCGTCATATAGTCACGTTACGCCATACCAATTTTGGTGTATATCCTATTAACGAAACGGCCAGGAGAGCCCAAAGTCGTAGGCGGCTTGATAGATAGATAGATAGATAGATAGATAGATAGATAGATAGATAGATAGATAGATAGATAGATAGATAGATAGATAGATAGATAGATAGATAGATAGATAGATAGATACGCTCAAACTCGCAGAAGTTCGCTAAGTAATGCTTCGCATTTAATAGCTTGCCGTTCGCAGGATGGAAGACGGCACTGTTCGTGGTCTCACTGTCTAACGCAGCGCCCTGCGAAGCGAGTGGTCGCCCATTCAATCCCGCGCGTCGTAAAGTTTTTCTGAATTATTTGAACTATTTTTCTTCGTCGCTTTACATATATATATATATATATATATATATATATATATATATATATATATATATATATATATATATATATATATATATATATATATACATGGTGCATGACGGCGGCGACGGGGACGGCAAAAATCAGCCGAGACTGTCCATATAATTGCTATTGCATTAAAAAAAGCAGCAGTTGCTAGCACCATTAGCAAGAATACAGAAAAACATGTTGCAGTGTCTTAGCTCGGCTATGCCAGGATAACTAGCGTTAGCAAAGGTTCAGCTAATTATTCTTAGCTTTCCTGATTGTCTAGCATTAGCTTGATTATCATGCTTACTGCTGCTCGAATGACACACACACACACGGTATACGTATTATGTGGCACATGTATATTTATTTTACCTGGCAACTATTTTGGGATCCGATGAGTTAAGCTTCTCCGCTGTTCTGCGCCGTTGAGCAGCATTTGTGCTCTCCTTCTACATGGCTGAACCACACTGGCAAACGCCAGTCAGAGGCGCTATCAAGCTGCTCCAGCGCAGTGTCAGACGGCGACTGCACAGGGAAGGCGAATAGCTGCGCGCGCGCCTGCGCCAATACGTCTGCCAAGGCTACGACGTCACTCCTCTGGAAAGCGCAGACCGGCAGCGGCGAGTCGCGCGCGGCGGCGGCGGAGTGCGGGGGAGCTGCCGGCTCCGGTGCGTGACATCACTGATCCTCGCGCATGCGCACCACGGCTCTTGAGGAGCCACGCGAAACTGCTGTAACGAATAGACGAACAGAGAAACAGAACCCGGCCGTCTGGCTGTATCGAAGGCTGTATCGAAGAACCAACTGAGCGTGCCAGCGCCCGTGGCAGTTACTCGTGGGCCTCGCCCCTTCGTTCTCTTTTATTTGTAACAACTGGCTCGGCTAGGCCAGTGTAGCTAACGCTACAAAAAACTTGAAGGGTTCAGAATCGACCCCACGCATAACACAACTTGCGTAAAGGGAATGTGCATGAGTGGCAGACATCAGGGCTTAAAGGACGGGCGTTCCCCATTACCGTGAAGCCATGTTAAGAGCCATTCAAAACGAGGTTTAATGTCCTGTCCAAAGCCTTCAATTCTCACAGGTGCCAAGTTGTACAGCCAATATGCAGATAGCTGAGGCGAGCTCACAGCGAACATTCTGATCGCATGCCAGGGCGATCGATAGGTTGAGCATTTTTTTTTTTTTTTGAGGCTCGTGTACTTCGATTTAGGTGCACGTTAAAGAACCCCAGGTGGTCGAAATTTCCGGAGCCCTCCACTACGGCGTCTCTCATAATCATATCGTGGTTTTGGGACGTTGAATCGCAGATATTATTATTCTCTTCGAGTTTTTTAAGTCTGCGGCAATCCCCCCATCTTTTGCGGCAAGCATACATTTTCAAGACCGTCCTACGTATACATTTTCAACCCCGCATGTTTCTCCATCCGCTGTCATCGCTATCTGTTCTTACTGTACCTTATAGCGATGCGGACCATCTGGAGCGAATCATTAATTTACATGTGCGTGTCTTGGGCATTGCACGCTCACCTACTTAGAGCAGTATCGACTATAGGAGGATCTGTGCAGGAAACCCGCATCAACCATGGAAAGCAAACTTGGCGTGGTACTTTAGACAAGCCAACTGAAGTCTGCTTCTGTTCGCTTGTGTAATATAAACAACTCCTCTCCAATCGAAAATTGCAGCGTTTCGGCACAGGCAGGCACTTAGTTTCGCGAGGCTGGCGAAATTTCAAAGTTTTCATTTTGTCAGCGACGCCGTTAAACATACCACTGCGGACAACTCTGCACTAGAATTCATCGGTTGTTGTGCAGGCCAAATATTCCTCGCTCCTTCGAATAACGCCATTTCATTCTTTATACGAAAACTGCGCAGTATATATTCGGTCTTTTGCACCAAGTGTTCGAAATATTCTACATTACATTAATATTAGTGCGCTTTCTTCAGTCTGGGGTAATGCCATTCATTCATGATCGAAACTTCAGTTCATGCAGTCTAACTTGCGAGACTTACGACTAAGTGCAAGACTGGGCGTCTGGAGAAATTTCGCCTGTTTAAATTCGAGAGACTGAGCCATGCAGTGGCTTCCACTCTACTAAACATTGAAGCACTTGGAATGCAACAGGAGCCACGTTAAACATGACGATGACATGCGCATTGCTTTACCCTCAAAACAGCTTCTAAAGTATCCACAACATGCGAACATTGATCTTCAGTGTCGCAAGCTCAAAAAGGCCTACTATGCTCGGCTCTTCACAAGCAAAATATATGACGCACGGAGACGGTGCATTGTTGCCAATTGGGGATAAGTGTTTATAGTATAGATACATCTTATACCGCTTCACTTTTTCACCTGTCTATCGGTCTACAAGTTTAGCAACGCGAACATTGCCATGGTAACTGACGCTCTCCAATAGCTCGACGTCCTGGATTTAGCACGCCGCATGAGACGCGACGAGACCTTTTTATGTGCTGTTTGTGTATGTAGCGAGTCTGGCGTGGTGTCGCAAGTCGAGTGTAAAGCGAGGTTAATAGACGAAAGATATAGCGCGCAACACAAGCACAAGTAGCCTTAGACTATTGGAGTGCATATGATGAGGCAATGGGCAGTGGGTGGCATCCACGGAGTGTCCGGTGATCGATAGGAAGTAAGGATAGCCAAAAAACACGCGTGATCATTTGGCGATGAAACGCACACACACGTCAGTGTTCGACAGACACCCACAGCGTATATACCTATATACACAGTGTAGTGTTGTAACACGGAACCAGACAGGTAAAATGTTAATAGAAATGCAAGCACGTAAGAAAAAATAAGACAGCCAGGACAGACGTTACCGCCGTGGGATCGGCCGAAAGGCATAAAAAGGCATGGTTGCGTTAAACCCAAGTAATTCCGGTCGGCTCGGGCTTCGAGGTCAAATAGAGAATGAAGAGGGGAGAGAGAGAAAGAAGTACGGACAGGGTAAGCGTTTTTCACCTAATTTGTTTCACTATTTCTAGCTGAACGCTCTTGGCGAGAGCGTAGGACCTATAGTGTGATGAGTCTTGCTCATGACGTAATCAAGCGCCGGCGAATGGGACCGATCGAGTGAGCCCAGCAATCAGTGACGGCGGATGCAGGGTAAGGTCGTTTATGCGAACGGTGGGGGAGACAGCCGTACTTACCGCGTGTTTATGTCATGTATGCTGCGACATCACCACACGTGCATTTTCGCTGGCTACAGAACGTTTGCGCACCGCTTCAGTTGTATAAGAACGCACCAGACTACTTTTCTGACGACGCGACGAGACTCCTAGTGTGCTTCACGTGCTTCCCGCTCCGACATGGCAGGAAGTAGTCCTCTGCCAATACGCGCGATAGATTCACCGTTGTGGAATAAGCAACTGTGGCTATAGGCATTACGGAAAGCACGCCGCTAACACTACGCCTAACTGCGCTCTAATGGCTTGCGAGTATCAGTAGTACTTATTTATAGAGCGCTCCCCTCTAATAGGTGCCCGAGTGCTTGTATGCAAATACGAAATGAGAAACCCGCCTTGTTGAACGACTATGGCACTACAGTTTGTGTGTGCTCTCCCACTTACCTCCTTCCCTTTTTCTCTATCTCTCCCTTCTCTTCCTTAATTTTTTGTCTCCCCTTATCCCTTCCCCAGCGCAGGGTAGCAAATTGTATATTTATCTTCCGGCTAACGCCCTGCCTCTCTGCATCACGTTTATCACACACACTGTCTCTCTCTGTTTTATGCCGGGGTCCACCAAGTACATCCGTCACGGATATGACGTTGATAAAATGGACGCCAACGGGCGAGAAAGAAAAAGATCCCCCGATGAGAATCGAACCCACGATCTTGCGGCCGCGATGGCAAGCGCCCGACGCTCTACCCACTAAGCTAACTCGGCAGTGCTGGACACGGCGCGAACGCGCCTTATATCTTTCACACATTCTCTTTCACACGGTTCTCTCTGTTGGCGGTGTAGGTAGGCGGCGCGGAGCGGGGTGGTGCCGCCGTCTGTGAGGTGTGAAAAGAAGTAATGCTTCACGATCGACACTTACTAGCGCTTACTCCGAGATTGCGCGCGATATCGGAGGTCATGGTTACAGCGTCTCGATACCAGCGAGGTACACTGGCCGCGCTGGCGTCGCCGAGGCACCCTTGACGCAGTTACGTTGGTTACGTTCTCTGTTTGCCTTTCGCTTCGTGTTAGCGTGCGTCGGCTCACCGGAGTAGTGCAGGGTGCAGCTTCCACATGCACCAACGGGATTCCTCCGCCGTCGACTGCTTCGATTGTGAGAGCACCGACTAACAAAACTGCTGCAATACGCGTTGCAGAAAGGACGCGATTTCGACGGGCGAATGTCGTGCCTTGGTGGAGCGAGACTAGCGCCTGCGAGACAGAGCACAGCAGGACGCACGCGTTTGCGGCTCAGGCTTCGAACCTCTACCTCCCGTGTTGCTGAAGCGTGGTGTGTGGTAGTGTATGCATGAGCGCAGGCGTCGGTCACCCATTGCTAGAAAGCGCACACCGTGCCGTTTCTCTCCTTAATTGACGACGCTTTGAAGAAGTGCATACCGGGTACCAATGTTGATTATGAGCTTGTTGATATCATCCTTACGCGGGATTCACGATTTGCTGTGGCCAAATATATGTTCACAACGTCAGTACCACAACGGTTTAATCATGATCATGGGCGTTAGTCGTCGCGATAGAGACATGCCGTCAACATGGGTGCATCCATGTCAAAACGATGCTGTAGCTGCCAAACACGAACAGACATTGTACAAGCTCTCATATATCACTACACAATAAGCACTACTTCTATGAAGACACGTTTCACTTTCGTGTTATACCGATTCCTATGACGGAGGGATCAGCCGTGTTTTTTTTTTTCTTTCAGTGTCTTTGACTAGGGATGATACTAGATTATATGTTGTAATTTATGTTCCTTATTTGGATCGTTTTGCACATGGAGACCATCTTTACCGCGTACTGCATCTATACGCACCTCTTTAGGTACCGTGGCAGGTCCGTATGAACAGAAACACATCGTAGCTACAATTAGCCAGTTCTCGCTTTTGGCGATCGATATTACCTGAAGCAGCATCGAACATGCAAGCGATTTTACTTGAAGGGAAGGGCGGGGATGGGACGCTTCTTTAATTCGCCGTTTCTCTACGTTTGTTTTGCCTTGCTTGCAATAGCAAAAACGAATCAAAGCAAACTAGGCTGGCAATGTAGATGACAAGTATGTGAAGGACTAGGACCTTTCTGTATAGAGTAGCATGTAGGACCTTTATATACGCCGGCGGAATTCTCTGTTCTTCATTAAAGAGCTTCCTCTCGCTCTATGTCTGCGGAAGCTGAGTTTATTTGGTCTGAAAGTAAGTTCAGTGCTGAGTTTCGTGCATGGCGCGAGCAGCTGCGACAGCACTTCAGCAACACGTGCTCGTGGGCGAAGAGCAGCGACGCAATCCCGCTGAGTGGCGCCACCTCTCGTTGCACGTCCCGAGGCGCGCGCTTCTCCGATGGCAATAAACGGTAACTTCCAGGAACCGACCTCCCTGCCTTCTCATTTTCTGCTTCCAGAAACCGAACTTCACGCTCCCGCTAATGACACCTGCTCCCCGCCTACGGAGGTCGGTAAACATAAACAAGGGCTATACAGAACGCGATATGCATCCATTGCCTCTTCCAAGCCGTTGTCGTATACTATGGCTCGCATAATGCGTGGCACTTACCATAGTTTGTTTCTGTACCACATAACGTTATTGATTGGTTGAGTAGAAGCAATGAGAGCATGGCACAACTTGCGCTGATCTGTGAAGGAGTATGTGACTGATGTGGATAACGGGACCATCTGGAGTTACCTCCAGGTGAGCTCGTGCCGTTTGGATAGCGATTCGCGCGCAGGGGGATCTGTGATGCCGCGTAATTTCTTGATGCTGGACCCTGCGGCAGAGAAATACCGGTCTGCATTTCAGAAGAAAATGATGTTTCGCATTTTTCAATTTATAATGTACTAGTAGATCGGTAAAGAAGTGTAATTTATTAGTGGGCCCGTTTTTGTAAGGCGCAACCGTAGGAAGGAAAGAAATAGAAAAACTGAAAATGAATAAGAAACGTTATTTTGTAGCTTTTAAGTGCAGTAACTATAACATAATATTAATGACAGCTTGTCCCCGATGGGAGCAGGTGAAAAGTTGTTGTTTTGCCTATAATAAGGATGCAAACTATAACTATCATAAGGAGACAGACGAACTACGATCAATGAAAAAATGGCGTTTAGCATTACAGATATGTTAACTAACTTCTATACATGGCTATTCGTTGCGTTCATGACTGCAAGCATGGGAACGAGGATACTGATGTAGGATACATATTTAAACCATTTCAGGATTTCGATACCCTGTATGAAGAAGATATCTACTGTGTCTGCTGTCACTATCGTAATCAATTCGTATCGCAGAGGTGTGCTTGATGCGCGCTATATCTTATGGTGGCATGCTGATGACGTCACTATAACGCGAACCAATGCGACCATTCCAGCTATGACGTGAGCGTGAGTGTGTGTTCCATATTTGTCATATGTGTGTTCCATATTTGTCTTTTGAAAGATTGAATGATTCAACACCTAGGATTCTCATGCAGCGACTGGGTGCAGATGAGCAGGAAAATTGTTTGTTTTGCCTGTAAGTACTGACAGCAAGAGATTTTCATGCGACGGACATGTGTGCCGTCGTTATTAGTACTTCAACAAACTAACAAGCCTCCTTTAGCAAAAGCCGAAGAAAGCTTCGTTTTAAGGGAAGCAGGGGTGCTCAGATTCTAATAAACATGACACAGTAGCGGGTATTCTGCCGTACACTGCTGCCAGACAGAGTTAAGGAATTTGCATTCGAATACCCATACTTTCAAGCCGAGATTTCAAGAGAGTTCAATGTGCGCAGGGAACGCATTCCAACAAAGGCAGTTCTTTGAGGTGAAGAATAAGACATTCCCAGCAGCGGGACCATCTGACAGCGCCCCGCTGCATCGAATGAGAAAATGACCTCCACCTCTGCATATTTCGCTTATGTGGACGCATTACAGGCCGATGGAGAACGCGTCAGGGAGATGAATACGGTCCGTGGGCGAGGAATAAGATGGCGTTTTACGGTTCTCAAGATAGAGCGAGTCACCGTGATGATTTCTGCATTGAAGGACGGGAATGACCTTTAGTACCCCCTACCCTTCTCCTCCTCTCCACATTTCGGTCGCAGCTCCCACGGCGTAGACAGCAGCGCTTTTCGAACTTCGTCTTTCTCTATTTTTTCTCTTTCTTTCTCTGTCGCTTAAACGCAACCTAGCGTCGAAGATGCACAACGAGTGGCACGTAAGGTTAGGGATAAAGAGACCTAAAAACTCATTACTGCCGGTCGTTGCAAAAGACGTGGTTACGTTAAAATAGGCACAATACAAAACATCACCAGAGAGTCAGCAAAAAAAATTGGGGGCCGCTTAAGCTTCGCCTTTAAGAGTTGAACGCGATAGCGATATTCTGCCTCTAGTGCGCACTTCGAACACTACGTGTGTTTAACAGAATGCGCGCACTAAGGTTTGTGCCTTATGTAATGGGTAGCATGCTTTAAACCAGAAACTATTTCGAAGTTGCGATGCACCCACTACGTGGTCTTAAGGGAATACGCGCAGTAATGTGTGTGCCTTTTGTAATGGGTGGCTGTCTTTAAACCACCAAGCCGTTAGGATATTGACGTGGTGTGACGCCCAATAGCAATGTACGCTTGTACCACGTAATATTACTGCGATATAACATCTCGTACTGTGACACCTGTATACAGACGTGTATTTTTAAGAACCATGAAAGGTACTTTCAGTGCAGCTCGAAGCAGAGGCGTGGCTGTGTGAACAAGCAATAAGAAAAAAAGAAGAGGCGTGGCTGTGTGGTAGAACAACTGCTTGCCACGCGGACTGCCTGGGTTCGATTCTCGCTCGGACCCAACATTTTTATTACTTATTTTATTTGCAGCTTTTTCGATTTTTCAGTCACGGACAAGATGATGATTTTTCGCTCACAACCAACGGTTCCGACGCCAACGGCGGAATTTCTGCGATATGAGCTCTTTAACGCTATCGCGTTAAAATGCAAATGAAGCTTCAGCGGTGAAAAATGCTCACGGTAAGGTGACCTCTCAGTAGTGGCGAGATAGTTATGGCCTTCTGTTGAGCCCCATGATTTCAACAGAAACGTAGAATTCGTTTAAACGAAGCACAGAAACGTTTTAGAAAGCTTCTTGTTCTTGTTCCAAACAAACCCCGCACGAGATGCCTGGCAAGTACGTGAGAGTATTATAAAAAAAAAACAAAGTATGCAGCTCCGTACTGCTGAAGAAATGAATGACATTCTTCTTTCCTTTCATGAAACAGCCTGTGTCTTGCTGTCTTGCTTATTTTCTACAAAAACTGATTGGTTGTATAAGGCATAGTTGTTTAAAGGCTCAATCGCGTCTTTTTTTTGTTGAGTCACTCTGCTCATGTGGTCGGCTGGCTGCGTGCAATCAAGACGCCAGATAATTGAATATGGAAACTAATGGCAAATAACTTCAGCGAGACCCCACAAGTTGGATAAATGTTTTTGAAATGAAAAATTTTTGCAAAAACTTGTTTTCATTTGACAAGTTTTGCTCCACATTGCTGGCTTCCGAAGAACTAATTTGCATAACCGTCTTGTATAAATATATTTGCTATCGAGCCAAGTGCAACCAGACAGCGCAAAGTTGGTCACGCCGGAATACAGAGGGGTTCACTGTTGAACGGAACACTAGCGTGCAGTGCATGTGAAGATTTCAATTTCTTGCAAAAGTATGATGGCTTAGATTTGCATAAGACTACTGATGGTTGACAGTTCTAACTATTTTTGACAAATTAGTGCCGTGCACTTACGATATTTCCGCATCCACTAGCCATTAGGGGGCCAACAATACGAAATGTGCTAATTCGAGTGTTCTCTTTAACAGTAAACCGGACAGTGCATTCGTTTGAAACACTTCAGCCAGATATTCTTGCATTACTCCTGCTCAGGCGTTTGGGTTCTCTCAGACGGAGGGCACTATACTCGGGGACCACTTTCTGTGGCAATGAAGGGAAAGCTACGGGCGCGGAGCGTCTGCACATGTACTGCTACGCGAAGTAGTCCGGTTTGGCGCGCGTCTCGTAACGCCGTGGAAAATGATGGCTAGCGTTGCATTTCGACGCAACCACTGCTTAGCGTCTAAGGTACGGGTAAAAGGCGCGACTTTTTCAAGCACGCAAAAACGCAATGTGACAACGTATGAAGTAAAAGAAATACAAATATCTCGTTTGTGTGCGCTGCGTTCCGTCTCAAAAAGCTACATGTAGAAAATGAAGGAGTATTTTGTATATCTCACGCAGAAAATACGGACGCAATTGTGGAACTACATTCATTAGCGGTAGGATACGGGCATTGTGGCTCTGTAGCTTTCCCTTCAAGGGCCCCTCACCAGGCCACATAGCAAATTTTAGTTAGACGCTGGAAGTTGTTGTGTGCCGAATGAAGAGCAGTATGCCGCAAGAATTTTTCAAATCAGTTCATTACGAGCTGAGAAAAACAATAATTTGTAGCGGCGCGAAACCATGATGCGAGGAGGCGAGTTTCAAACCCTTGCCACTCGTCCCGTGTAGCCTTCGCAAGCCAAATCCCTTCCCTGCCCTCTTCACTTGACACATACGCATGAACACGTCATGCGCATGCATGATCACGTGCGCATGACGTGCCCGAGCCAGCCCGAGCACGCGAGCGGCGTTGCACGGCCGCTACCTTTTTTTTTTGTTATGTAGCGGCCGTGGGCGTTTTGTCGGCGTTCTCTGTAGTGTACTGCCTGTTTCTGCGGGACGGGCATGAAAGTTGAGACATATGTACAGGCACGAGAGTGGCGGTATCGTGAGCCAGTGCCGCATTAACGTTTACTTGGACGCGGTAGCTCATAATGAGTTCTCGAACGCGCCTGAACATTACTTTCGTTTCCAGGGCTGGCGTCTGCTCGATGCGCTAACCGCGGGGACACGAACGCATGGGAAAGGGAGGCACGTTAGACCCACTGATCTCCATTAGGAGGAGCTGGATGGCGCATCGAGCACGCGGGCGTGAAGCCACCGGAAGCCGCCGTTTTTTGTCCCAGAAGAGAACTTTTCTCTTTTTTTTTTAAAGAAATACCTGCCTGTGGCGCAGTAAACTGTACGAATGGACCGGAAAAGTCGCCAGGGAAGACGTTTCACGCGTAAGTATCTCAAAGTTGCATTACTTTTTACGCATTTTGTTCGTTGCAGCACTCCGCCATATTCGGACGGTGTCGGCACGGCGTCTGTCATATTTCGTGTAGCGTTCGTCGGCGTCTCAAGTGAGGCGTAATCGCAGAGTTTGAAAAAATAAAAAAGAAAAGCGATCATAACAACAGCTGCCACCCGAGAATATTTGAATTGCGCGACTGAGACAGACAGAAGACGCCAGCTTCCGGGACAAACAGGGGACATTCCGGTGGCTTCACAAGCGCCTGCCTCGCAGAGCGGGGATGCGCCGTCCAGCCTTTTTAATGGAGGTCAGTGGTTAGACCCGCATCTCGCTGCAATTCACGAAAAAAATGAAAAAGGCGCAGACATTCCCTTTGTGTGTCTCATTATTTCTCTCAAGCTTTATTAATCGATTCAAGCAACAAATTACACAAACTACACATGTCGTGTCAAATAATTATCGCAGTGTCATGTGCTATCTTTGGCGACGTCAGAGCACAGTCGTCTACGTAGAGGATCGACGTCACAGCACTACCATCTACGTAGGGCCATTTTCTCATGTACGTCATCCCCTCATTCTCTAAAGCGCGCGCCCTCGAGAGGAAGGTCAAGCAGCGTTCACCTTAAAATTTGACCCATTTCCGCGGCGCGTAGCGTTGCAAATTTTGGGAGACGTGATCGTAAACGCCCAGTGTATGTATTGCGCTCGTTAGCTCAAAATTGCCAAACCTGGTGAGGGGCCCTTTCAGTGTCACAGAAAGTTGTCCCCGAGTATAGGCGCGCCACTTTAAGCACGCTCGGGCATGCATGACGGTGACATCACTTCGAGGAAGTTAGTCATTTAGCCAGACAGAGAGAAACAACTTTATTGGCGGCACAGCGAGGTCGTTGAATTTAGCTTGCCAGTGGTTAGAATGGTGGTGGCAAGCAGCTCCCGACGACCTCTTCGCCCAGTTAATAACTTCTGTCTGAATACGTTGTTCATTTGATGACAGGAGTGACTCGTCACTCCTGTTATTTAGCCAACATTTGCTTGCACGCTATTGACCCATCCTCGAGAATGCGACCATTACCAGCTCTCAGCGGATGCTACAGTAGAGGTAAGGTTTCCGCATTGCCTACGACTGGCCGCCTGCTTTTTCCAGTCTTTGCACCTTCCCGCCGATAACACTGGTCGCACACAGAGCCCAGTTGCCACAATCGGAGTAGTAATGAAGCCATAAACGGAGTTCTGCACGAATTATATTCCGTAATCGAACAAAGTAAGATCTGCGGACCGTGTTGCCTCTTTATGTCTAAGTTTACGCCTATCTTTGGGTTTACTGTTCCACGTCCACCAGCCACATTGTTTGCAAATTATTCCCCCATCTCTTCAATAGATTGCCTTGAGAATTCCCACTTCTGTTCTAATTGCCATTGTATAGCCGCATACGCCGTTCACGTTTGTCTATTTGCGACATTTACAGTCGCCACTAAACTTAACACAAGCAATTGGTATACATTTGTGATGGCTTAACTTTGTTATATACGCACAGAACTGAGGGAAACTTGAGTGCTTTGGAAGGCATACGGACTAAGCCAGCTCATTTAGGCACTTCGACCAGCACCCTTTCCGAAAAAAGGCAAAAGAGAAAAATGTAAATACCAAGACAAATGAAAGAAGAACAAAAATTCGAGAAATAAAAAAAGTAGGCCATCTTGGCACTAGTGGTGCCAAGCCTGAACAAAGTGCGGAGCTCGGCGGCCTTTGTTTCTCTGTATTTTTCTCTTTCTTACTTTTTCTGTCTGCTCTTTATTATTTCTAACTGTTTTTGCTCTCTCTCTCTCTATATATATATATATATACATATATATATATAATAGATATAATATATATATATATATATATATATATATATTATATATATATTATTATGAGGGAGTTTATTCACAGAACCAAAGGCCTGGGTTCAGCGGCTGAAAAACTGTTCATTCTAAAAAGAGACAGGGCGTGCAAACACGGACACAAGAAAGAGATCAGGACACCACAAACGCCGACTAACAACTGAAGAGACGCACAACGGCTGAAAAGAAAGAAGGCACGAAAACTTATCTGCGCATGCCCATGCAACCGGCGAACCTATCAATCCGGCACGCGTGGCGGTCTACGTAGAAGATAACTGTTAAGGCATTTGATTTCATCTTTATGCAAGTTAATCGACGGTTGGCTCACGCATGCGCTACCACTATTCTCGATATGCCATGCTTCAATCATCAGGCGCGTTTCTTCATTTCTATGCCGGTACAACACTGCGCATTCATCGAATTTTGGTGTGCACTTACAATCTCGACAATGTAAAAAACTGTCACGCGCGCTCTCAATCGGCTCTTCGTCTTGGTCTTCTTCCACTCCTACTCGATGCTGTCTCGCTGTCTCTCTTCCCACTACAATATATATATATATATATATATATATATATATATATATATATATATATATATATATATATATATATATATATATATATATATATATATATATATATATATATATATATATATATATATATATACATATATATTATTCTGTCTCCTCCTCACGCTCACTTCCCTTTCTCACCCCCTTGGTACACTACTACACAAGGCTATGTTAAGCTCTACTAGCGTGGCTGGATAAACGAGCGGTTACGATGCTCTCCTTCGGATCGTGGGTACGCGGGTTCGAATCCCGCCCCGTCAAGAAATTTTTACAGCAGGGCTGTTAAGGTCGAGGCTGGCCGTGCGTCGCAGATAGAAAATTATCATCATCATGAACGGGCACGCGCCATCTTCGTCCTCTTCTTCATCGCCTTCCTCTTCTTCCTCTTCTGCTTCTCTACCGAAAGACGTGTGCCGATTTTTCCGATGAGGGATGCAATAACTTGATTTTTGAGAGAACGAATACAGAGAGAGAGAGAAAGAGAGACAGAGAAAGAAATGGAAAAAAAAAGAAGGAGAGAGCTTCTTGGCGGAAAAAGCTTTTGGCCGAGGCGAGATTCAAGCTTGCGTGCCCACGATCCGAAGGCGAGCATCCTAACCACTCGGCTATCCAGGCACGCTAACAGAGCAGAGCATAGCTTTGTGTTGTATAGCACAGCAAGGTGGTGGGGAAGGAAAGTGACGGTGTTGAAATCAAGAGTTCGACGAAACCTCGTCTGGTCGGGAACAAACATGGTCAAAAGGTAAATAAAGAGAAGACGCCGACCAAGAACACTTAAAAAATGACAAACATGTTTCGGCTCCCGTACGGGGGCCTTGTTCACAAATGTAGCAACGAAAGAACGCGGGTTGACTATGTACGTGCAAATAGATGGCGCAAACAGCGTGCGTAAACAGAAGGAAGGGTGCCGTCATTGCGATTTAGAGTGGTATCAGTGGTTTGGATCAGTAATGACTCGAGATGAAGTCGCGAGGATAGATTTCTTTCATTGGCTAGCACATGCGCACTGGTCCAGTCAATATCATGTTCTTTGACACAGAATGCTCGGCGAGTGCATTTGTGGCGTTATTTTTTTTTTTCAGAAAGAGCCAGATGCAGAAACCGAAACTGTGCTAAATTTCACGAGGAGCGTAATGCACGCCTAAGTATCTTTAACATCTAAAACAGTTGGAATCAAGATGGGGTAATTCTTGACTGAACTCAAAGAGACAGTTTCTAATCAAAAATGAGCCAAAGGCTGCATTTATTTCAATCAAACTGAGCCACATTCAATAAACCAGCGCTGCGTCAACAATCGTGGCCAAAATGACCAACATGGCCGCATCCAATCTGTTTCTTTTGTGTCCGAGCTGCTTTGCTATCGTGTTTACGTTCCACAATTACTCTTTCTAGGGCGAGCCGGCACTTAATGAAGCACATGATGTTGTAGGGCAAAACTCGATTATAAAGAGTAAGAGGCCGATTTTACTACTTCTTTTTGCCTCTTAGCGCTTCTTTTCGAGTTTAGCGCTACAGTATAATGTCCTTCTTTCACTCCAAGACGGTATACTTGAAATAAAGGATATAAGAAATGAGAACAATGGGCACCGATCTATTCCTTGAAGAAGAAGAAGTTGTCCGAAACGGCACGATATAAAACGAGCTCAGAAGAAGAAGGAGAGCTGGAGCACTTTTCAAGGCCTTCAGTAGATGCCAAGAACAAGAAAACGCTGCCGACAATCCAGAATAGTGCACCTTTTGCAAGGAACGACCACTCACTCTTCAAGTCTAGTCATCGCCATTACGCGCATGCGACGTAGGACGGCACCGATGGAAGCACAAGGATACTATTAAATTAATCGCAAAATATTGCGATACCGTACATTCGAATCGCTTTAGATTTCTTTCACGAACTAATTCAAGCCCAAATGAAATGTTCCAATCTATAAGAGCCAGATACAAAGTTTACTCCTGAGTAACGACGATAGTGGGCTATATAGATTTTAGCCGCCATATAGATTTGATGTATTTAGGGGACAGGAACACACTGGCAAAAAATTTTTGAAGCAGGCCCGGCCGTATTGGCGGTAGCAAAAAGTGCGCTTTTATCATTTTCAGTTAAAGTGCATTTGGCTCTTTTAGAAAAATAAACGCCACGTTTGGCGGCACTTTTTCTTTTTTAACGTCGTAACAGTGTTCCTTCAGGCGCCTTTGAAAATCGCCTCTCTCGCCGATGTACACATGGTTGCAGTCTGCATAGGGAATATTGTACACGACGCCTGAGAACTCGTCTTTAGGAAGCTTGTCCTTCACGTTTGTCAGCACCCTTTTCAGCTTTTTTACCGGCACATGCGATGCGTGTACATCATAGGAACGGAGCACGCGTGCTAATGCCTCACTGGTTCCGGGAGCATACGGTATCGCGGCACGTTTACAGGGAGCAGGCACGGAGCAGGTACTAATATGCGGACGGGATAACTGGCGCTGCAGAGAATTAACAAACGAAGCAGGGTAGCCGTTGCCTGAAAGTTCAGCATGCACCAATTCCAGGTCTTTTTGCAAGTCGTCTGAAGAGCTACAGTTTTGTAGCGCGCGTTGTATGAGTGAGGAGGTGACGGAGCGTTTGTGGCAAGCAGGATGAATTGAACTGAAGTTGAGGTAGCGTCCTGTGTGTGTCAAAAAAGAAAAAAGTGTTTTCAATTGCACTCGCCGAGCATTCTGTGTCAAAGGGACATGATATTGACTGGGCCAGTGCGCATGTGCTAGCCACTGAAAGAAATCTAACCTCGCGACTTCATCTCGAGACATTACTAATCCAAACCACTTATACCAGAATAAATCTCAATGACGGCACCCTTCCTTCTGTTTACGCACGCTGTTTGCGCCATCTATTTGCACGTACATGGCCAACCCCCGTTCTTTCATTGTTTCATTTGTGAACAAGGCCCCCGTACGGAAGCCGAAACGTATTTGTTATTTTTTAAGTGTTTTCGGTCGGCGTCTTCTCCTTTTTACCTTTTGACCACAAAGTGAGGGTGAGGTGAAGAATTGTGAGGGTGAAGAGGAAAGGAAGGAGGAGGGGAGAACGATTATATATATATATATATATATATATATATATATATATATATATATATATATATATATATATATATATATATATATATATATATATATATCCTCAGCAACAACGTCGCTATTCACAGACCACCATATCGATGCTCCCCAGCAGACAAAGAGGAAATTGTCAGGCAAGTGGACCTACTGCTGAAGCAAGGCGTGGTGCGTCCCTCTTTTTCACCATACGCAGCTCCTGTCATTCTTGCGGAGAAAAAAGGCGAAGGGCGTACGCGTTTATGCATTGATTATCGAAAGCTTAATGCTGTCACTGTGCCCGACTACCAACCTATTCCGCGCATAGATGATGTGCTGGACTACCTGGGAAAATCGAAATATTTTTCTGCATTGGATATTACCTCAGGCTATTGGCACGTTAAAATGAACCCAGAGGACATCCCAAAAACAGCTTTCGTCACGCCAAACGGCCATTATGAATGGCTTGTTATGCCGTTCGGTTTGAGAAATGCTCCTGCTACATTCGAAAGAGCTGTAAAATCAGTGATCAGAAAACATAACTTGCAAAATGTCGTCAATTACTTTGATGATATCGTAGTCTTCTCCGACACATTTTCTGAGCACCTACTGCATCTACAAGCTCTACTGCAAGCTCTAAAAACGGAGAACATAAAACTGAAACTGAAAAAGTGCCACTTTGCCCAAGCTTCTATTGAATATCTGGGTCACAGAGTGTCGAACGGTACAGTATCGCCAAAACGAAGCAATATAGAAGCAGTATTGCGATTCCCAAGACCAAAATCTCCGAAGGAGCTGCAGCGTTTTCTTGGCACCACCAACGTTTACCGCCAGTTTATACCGCATTTCAGTGACATAGTTTATCCACTTACAAAACTAATGAAGAAGGACACGCCATGGGAATGGGATTCCTCATGCGAACAAGCTTTTGAGGAAATGAAAAATCGTCTCACCGAAGAGCCAATATTACGAATATTTTCGTGCGAGAAACCATGCATTCTTTATTGCGACGCCTCTAACGTAGGCATCGGCGCAGTCGTGAAGCAACGAGATCGTGATGGTAAAGAACACCCTGTCGCTTATCACTCGCGCAAGCTACTCACACACGAATTAAATTATGCCATCACAGAGCTTGAATGTCTCGCTATAGTTGACGCTATTGAGAAATGGCACTGCTATCTCCATGGAAGACCATTCACTGTTGTCACCGATCACGCTGCCTTACAATGGCTTAAAAACATCAAAAATCCCCAGGGCCGTCTGTTTCGATGGTCTCTGAAGCTGTCTATGTATGACGTCAACATTCGACATCAAAAAGGCAGCGAAAACATCGAAGCGGATGCATTTTCTCGGAGTCCTGTGGTTCAACTCCTTTCATTACCAGAACTTCAAGGTTACCAGGATGACCGTCCTCGCTGCAAGTACACCACTGAAAACGGGGTCATTATCGTGACACGTAAAGGAATTCGCAAAGTGTGCGTGCCTCACAAGCTCCGACTGGGCCTTCTGCAGAAAGCACACTGCCAGTTCGGGCATGTCGGAGTAAAGAAAACTCTCGGGTTGTTGTCACCTTACTACTATTGGCCGGAAATCATCACAGACGTTTCGTCCTACGTCCGCCACTGCGACATATGTCAGCGCTGCAAGAAGCCTAAAACCAAGAGATTCGGATCACTCGAGTCGCTACCACCTGCAGAACAGCCCTTCGATCTTGTAGCAATGGACACTATAGGTGGCTTTTCTGGATACGGATCCACGAAGAAGTTTATTCACTTGGCAATCGACCACGCTACGCGGTATGTCTGGGCATTTCCCCACAAAAATGAAACTTGTGACGCATACATTTCGTGCCTCGCCACCATCTTCGCTGCAGGGAAGCCAAAGAAGTTCCTCTCTGATCATGGGTCCAGCTTTCACTGCTGGCAAGCTCAAGCAATTCCTAAAACTGCAACAATGTCCACCAATTGTTCACGTCCTCACAACACCCTCAATGTAATGGCATGAACGAACGTACGAATCAGACTATTGTAACCCGGTTGAAATGCAAAATGAATGAGCAGCCGCAGAACTCTTGGGTCAAACATCTTTCGGACGTTGTCCAGGAATACAATAGAACTCCACATGAAGTAACCCGATATCCACCATCCTACCTGATGTATGGAATACCTTCATACGATACCATTTTAGACACGCCGATGGAAAGTGTGCAAGAAGCAAGGAAAAGTGCAGTCAAGAACACGCTAGCTTACCACGAGAAGAACAAGATCATTCTACGACAAAAAATTCCTACCACAAGATCTTCAACCTGGCGAACTGGTGCTCTACGAAACACCTTGGCACCCAAACAAAGGAAAGCTCAGCTCAGTCATGGAAGGACCTTACACGATCCTTCGTAGAGTGTCTCCTGTGAACTATGAGATAGATCGATGCGTGGCACCGTTAAGCCGAACTACTGACATTGTGCACGTCAGCAAACTGCGCCTCTACTATTGTCCCAATAAGTTGACGCTCTCTCGGGGGGAGGGGGAAACGTGTGACGGTTCAAGGGTGAATGGGGGAAAG
Source organism: Rhipicephalus sanguineus (assembly GCF_013339695.2). Lineage (NCBI taxonomy): Eukaryota > Metazoa > Arthropoda > Arachnida > Ixodida > Ixodidae > Rhipicephalus > Rhipicephalus sanguineus. Next base: position 32,454,431 of record NC_051177.1, read on the forward strand.
GAAGAGGAGGAAGACGGGGAGTTAGATTAAACTGGTGTTCTGACTGACGCCATGTCTGGTCCGTTACATATATATATATATATATATAGAGAGAGAGAGAGAGAAATAGGAACACAGCAATGGAAAGAAATGAAAGAAACAGATAAAAAGATAGAAGGCGAGAAACCGACTAGAGATTGTTAGCGTCAAGGATGGCCCTAAAATAAAGTACAATAGAAAATGCACGAAGCACGAAGCACTGTTAAAAGGGAAAACGAAGTTTACATTTAGTTATCAAACGCTTGGTTACAACGCAAAAGGCATAACACAAAGTCTCATACGCACATTCGCTCAAATCGCACCGCTGAAACGCACGACGTCTCTAATCGCACGCACTTCGCAGACTACTCTCGTCGCTCGCGCTTCTCCGTCTGTCTCGGCCTTCCCACGCTTTTCGCTCTCTCTGACACACACACACACACACACACACACACACACACACACACACACACACACACACACACACACACACACACACACACACACACACACACACACACACACACACACACACCACACACACACACACACACACACGCACGCGCGCACACACACACACACACACACACACACACACACACACACACACACACACACACACACACACACACACACACACACACACCAAATGGTTCCACGAAGTCGGAGGGTCTGGACAGCCGGCGAGGACCGAGTTCCACGCATTTCAGGTAACTTGGTGTCGAAAGCCGCGCCGCGCACGAAGGCGCGAAGCGTCGTGCTTCACCTCCTGTGCAAGCGGCAGTGGTGTTGTCACGAGCAACTCAAAGCCAGGCTCATCCTCTTGCATTCGAAACGGCAGAGCGCAGCAAAGTGGGGCTGCCTCCTTTCACGGCCGTGCTCCTTTATTCTGCCCCGGCGCCCCGCGGCAAATGGAGGATCGCCGATCCTCAGCAGCCCATAAACAAGCAACAGGCCCCTTCAAGCGGCTAACGAACACTCGCATGACAGAACACACAAAAAAGGAATAAAACGAAACTCAAAGATGTGGGGCAGTCGCGTACAAGATAAAGAGAAAGAATTAAGATAGGGAAGAAGCAGAGAAAAGGATAGAATGCGAGATTCCGAGCACGCAGAGATAGGGAAACAAGGACGTAGAAGGAAAGAGAAGAAAAAGAAAAAAGAAGAAAGCGAGAAAAAGACAGAAAGACAGTGAGTGTAGAGTAGAGTACAGCAAGCATAGTTTCCCATGTGGCTTAGAAAAGCTCTCATCTTCATTAACCGGTACGCGCTCTCTTCGTTATCTTCTTCATCTTCGTCTCTTGTTCCTCTACCGCTTCGCTCCCAGAACACGTGCGCCGATTCTGCCACCATTAGTGCGCCAGCTCTGCTTGTGGGCTGATGGACCCAGCTTTGCACGACTTTGTGCAAGCTGCACTTTCGCCAAGAATTTATTTCTATTTATTTCTTTCTCTCTCTCTCTGTGCTCGTTCTCTCACCCATCAGTGTTATTGCAGGCCACGCCGAACAAATATGCACGCGTGTTCCGGGAGTGAAGCCGAAGAGGACGAAGAGAGCGCGTGCCGGTTTTTGATGGTGATCATTTCTGTCCACCCGTCACGGGCCAATGCTCGGCTTAACCAGCTCCGCTGTTAAGAACTGGGCGCGTATGCTATAAATGACAGAGCGCCAGTGTTGAAGCACCGCAGCATCATGCTCCCACGTCACCGCATTCAGAGTCCGTGCTTCAAAAATACAATTAGAAAAATAAAACCGGCGCTTGTTTCAGAAAGTTGCTAAATTATTTATTAGGGGCGCTGGAAGGATCCCAAGTCCTTTTCTAGGGCCAAGACCTATCTGAAACTGACTCGATATAGAAAAAAAAAGAAACAGTCGAAAGCATAATGTGAGTACTTCAGTGAAAAGCCCATATGTTTGCTTGTGACCGTACGCGTTATTTGTGTGTGTATGTGATCGTCGTGTATTGGCCGCGAGATCGAGCAGAGTCGGCACTTAGCGGCGAGCGGACAAAACACCGTGGTGCGGATCGCTCCTTGCGTCGTCTGCTAGCCACACCGCGTTCGCATGTGTGCGTACGCCATGTAGTACGTCCTCAGATTACAGCTTATTCCGTTGTGCTAGCACAATAACAAATGCTTGTACGTATGCCTACACGATAGACATAAGCATTTCGCCTTACGACACTTGTATGCACTCTAAGAAGTGGGTGCATGCACGTGGCAGTATGGCGCTAGGTCTAACCATCGTACCATCCATTCACCAAAATCATTTCAGTGTGGGCACGTACAACTTTGTCGTTGAAGCACATCACATAGTGCATTTGGCGTCGTCCTAAACAAAAAAAAAGTACTAAATGTCGAGGTGTGAATGCAGAATTTCAGCGACACCATCTCGTGAAGTGTTAGCGAGTTGGAAATCCTTGTGATACCGCAAAGCATGAACTAGCGTCTGCAGAGGCCGGTTAGAGGTAAAAAAGACCTGAAGCCACGCGTTTCTATAGCAGTACGCGTATTCATGAAAACAGAAAAGCAGAATGCACAAGGTTCCACTTCATCTAATTACGCAGAAATACAGTGTAAATTTTATCGCGATAAAAGTAGACGAAATCTATGTTGAGGAAACGACACGGGACAACACGTGTCGCTCCCTCTACGTAGCTTTCGTCTACTTTTAGCGCGATAAAGTTTACACTATGAACAACCAACTGGCCCCTACCTTGGCTCTTCGAGAAATACAGGCTCTCTTTTTTGTAGCCGCTAGAGCAAGAAGTAAATACTTAATTGACTCAGTCGCGCAACACTATTTATATTGTGGTATAGGCAAAACACACTTTAAACACGTGCAAATAAAGCAAGAAAAAACATCGAGCACAGTGCAAAACATGAATGTGACCGAAGGCCAGTACCCCATTGATTGGCAGATTGCGCTTCTCTCACGCATAATAGGAACGTTAGGCCGGTTTCGTGCATTCATGTAGCAATGCAGGCCTTATATATCACAATTAGGCTGCAGTCAACGCGATTTATTCGTCGACAATTGGTACAAACCACTCACAGCGAAGCGCCGCTGCGTACATTTGTATACGCGCCGCCGACCGCCTATCCAAACAAACACGGCGACGGTGCTGCCACCTATGGCGCGATCTCAGGGCGAATATCATAGTCGTCACCGGACAGCTGGAGTAACAAGGGACGCGATAAACCAGGCTAAGATCTCCGGGAATATCACTAGATATTGCTATCTCTCTCTCTCTCTCCAGTCTCTTTAATTATCTGCGCACACTGGCGAATGTGAGCACCTTCGAACTATGCATAAAGGTGGTCAGCACGCTTGTACCAACGTTACTAGAACAAACTCAGTTTCAAAGCTTCGTATCTCCGCCAGCGGAGGAGGGTGGTCCGAACGGCGGTCGCGAGAACTAGCGGCGCTGCAGTTCCGTCTTGCTCCACTATCGGCGCGTCGTCTGCTGCCACGGCATAACGCTGCGGTGCACCGCGCAGTTGCTCGCGGCAACTGCGCGGCAACTTTCTTATTGTATTAGTTAGGTGGATGCTTAGGTGGATATGCATAAGGTCGTCTGTATGCATTGGCCCGCGTGCGTTGTTCATTGATTGGCTAAGGATCGATGTTCGGTCTATATTGCCAGGCCCACTTCTTGTTTTATTTTGATGTATTCGGGTTTGACCAGCAAGGACGGTTATCAGCGCCCGACGCTGTCCGCGAAGCAGCGTTCGAGAAGCTTCGCGATCGTAGATCGTTTTGGTAAGATTGCGCGCTGCACGCGAATGTTCCAGCTTTGTCGAGAGATAACGCCGCCACCAGCGATATCGCTGGAAAGTTCGATAGCGCCTGTATAAAATCCGATGCCCTTGACCGCTTGTCACTTGATCGACGGTCGACGCTCTCTTCGCCGCTTTCAGTGTATTGCTGTAGTTTGAGTTTCTCGGCCACAAGTTCGGCCGAATAAAGAGTTTCAACTCGGACCTGCTGACTGCTGCCTTCGTCGACGTCACGACCCTGTGACAATATTTGAGCTGTCTACATTGCGCTTAACTTCCAGGCATAAGAGTTTCTAAGTGAATGAGGGTTTTCAGCGTAATTTTTATAACTACCACCACAATTTTAGCCGCTGCCGTCTTATCTAGACCAAGAACAACCCAACACGTTTGTAAAAGCCTTTATAGTGTACAAAGAAGCGTACTTACTCGAGATACAAAAACGTTCTAGAAAAACAGTACTCGTGTTTCTACAATTTATTGAAAAAATTGTTTTCGAAAAACATTGCCGATGCTCTGCAATGTTTACAAGACACGTTTTCGCGACGGTTAAAGGGATACTGACCCAAAATCGGAAAATTTTACGAGAACTCCGTAAATGAAATCTCAGTGTGCGATTACATCGAATAGATGTCGTCTCTGAGCAATTTTTTCAGCGATAGTTGTATTTTCGGTGTCTCATCTTTCTACGTCGCATCCTTCTACGGTGCCTTACACAATTCGGACAGCTCGGCCGTGATGTGAGCACCGAGCAGTTATTCGCGCGTACTCTGTCACAGTCGTCAGTATTCAACTTCAGTTTTAGGGGCGAAGCTCCTTAAGGCGGCACCCGTTCGTCCCTCGTAGTCGTCATGGTCGTAGTAGTGAGTAACAAGTCTTACGCTTTGACCTCCAAGGTGGTGCCAGTGGGAGATTTCTCCTGTGCGTTGTTGAACAATAAAAAATTCGCAGCGTGCGCGTTAACTAAAAGCCGAATTCTTCTGTCTCTCATTCCCCATTAGCAGCCATTGGCATGTTCCAGTAGGAAACGTTAGTAGAAGTAGAAGTGTAAGTGTTAGCTAAAAGCCGACTTCTTCTGTCTCTCATTGCCATTAGCAGCCATTGTTTACCTCCAAGGTAGTGCCTGGTGAGATTTCTCCTGTGCGTGATTAAACAATAAAAATTTTGTTCAAAACGCCGTTGATTGATGAAATAAACCAACGAAAGACGCCAGATGTTTTGTAAAAGCAGAACGAAAGAACGCCAGATGTTTTTCTTAAAGTGTAGTAGTAGTAGTTATATGTAGCCACCTCGCCCGATCGTCAACGGGCGAGGTGGACCGGCAACGGCGCGAGGACCCTGCCGTACGAGAGTTAAATCACACTAAAAGACATACTTTGCGGTCGATACACTCTAGTGAGCTTTCAACTTTTCGTCTTAATGTACATGATAAAGAAATTATTTCTACGAGAAACGCAAGGCACTCCTTGAGCAATATGTTTGGTTTTGGGACGCTAAATGGAATCATGAGGCGATGCGAAGCCGGAGCACTTGCACGATCGCGTTCCGTTGGCTTTCGTTGGGCATGCTACCGACCTCGCGTCGTGGAACGCGCGTCCTGTCTTCCCTCTAGCCTTGCCTTTAATTCGCACAGGGCGAGCGGGGAATGCGGTCGCTCTTGGCGCTCTTTCGCTCGGGAGCGGACTTCTTCCTTGCATTTCACCGATCACAAGTGATAATGAAGGGACCACGTAAACCAACAGTACAATAAAAGTTTGATGTTTAATATATACACGATGTTTCACACTCTTTATATTATGTACTGGGCGCATTTCACGGAAGAGTTTCACGGTTTACAGATGATTCCCTCCGTAGCTTCGCCCCACTCATCATCATTCACCCCGTGGATATGCTGTGATTTTTTTCAACTTCACCGAGCAGATGTTCCATGCCCGCAGCACTTACACTGTACGACAGCCGTTTGCGTTTCGTGCTGTAGCCGTTCACTACGCAGTTAAACTGCTCGTCAACTACAATTATCTTTTGCACAAGTAAGTCTCCGTTCCCGAAGCAAAGTGTGGGATTGGGCTAGTTGGTATTACATTATTAAACTGCTCAGCGCAAAAGATTTGACACGGTACAGCTAGAAAAGACGAGAACCAGCGCTGGTCCTTGTCTTTTCTATGTGTACCGTGTCAAATTTTTGCGCTGAGCAGCCCGTTCCCGAGCCGGCGAGTGTAAAATATTCCGCACATCTTGTTGGATACCTCGTCGTAAAATCTCTCGAAAATCCACTGCTTTGAAGGCATGGCGACAGCTGACAACTGATCGAATGTCAGTGTGATGCAACTCTCAGTCTCGGTAGCGTATATAGGTAATCGCCTGCCTTTCGTTTTGTTGTTCTATTTCTGGCGGCTCCTCCAAACTGGGCACGGGGCTTTCGCGGGACGCCGTGCGTTTTGAGGAGGATTTGCGCCAAAACCCCGAACATTTTGGCTTTGAAATGTGGGGTGGAAGTGCTGGGAACCAGCGCGGCACGGCACCGGGCGCGAGTTCCCACTTTCCACGTGGGATCAAAACCTCTTGTCTCGCAACGACACGACGATAGTGCTTTACAATGTCGTCACTCTCAAAATGAACGTCACAGACCCTGCATTTCGCAGTAAGCTTTCTATCTTTGCGATGCGAAGCTTGAATGGCGTAGGGTCTTTTGGATGTCCGAAGAAGTGTCATGAAGCGGAGTCGTCGTTGCGGTAGCCGCTCTTGCAGCCCGCCGCAAAGCAAGTCGGCATACCGCACTGTGAATCTGTTCGCCCTCGTTACGCTTCGTACATCACTTCGTACAAGACGCTAAGCCCGGTCAAGAACAGTCGCAAAAATGACGAGCTAACAAAGCGCAGACGACGGTGTAACCCACGTGCGCTCGTACATCGCCGGCGCCGATCACAACAAGCGCCAGCCGCGGGAGCTAGACGTGACTGCAGCGCCACTAGTTCTCACGACCGCCACGCGGACCGCCTCTCCGGCGGAGCTTTTAAACTGAGTTTGTTCTAGTAACGTTGGCTTGTACTTCAAATATGTTGCAACCTTGATACAAATAAAGAAAATAATTTCACGTACCGACGTTGTAAGGCCCGTGTGCAGGATATTTCGCGGTCATCTCTTGTGCCACCCGTTCGCACCGCGTCTGCTTCTTTGGGTTGTTTGCATAGGCGTGCGCACAGGGGGGCAGGGGTGGCGCCCGCCCCCCCTATTCACCTAAGAGGGGGCTGCAAAGTTAGCCTCACACATTGACATAATAGAGGGGGGGGGGGGGGGAGTGCTGCGACTCGGGGGGGGGGGGCGATGTCAGCGCCATACATTGACATAATTGGGAGGGGTGTGCTGCAAAGAACCTTCGCCCCCCTGAAGTGGGACCCTGCGCACGCCTATGGTTGTTTGAATAATCATCTCGACCAGTGTCCCAAAGTGTCGGGAACTGCTCCACCAATGAGAGTAAGTTTGTTTAGCGCTCGTTTGTCCACATCAAGTATGAACCATTAAAATAACAGTGAGCTGAGCTAGTTGCTAAGTATTCATTCTAAAAGACAGGGCGTTATCGTTCACGTAGACCCCCACACGCTCCGGATTGATAGCTTCGCCTATTGCCAGGACATGGGCAAATAAGTTTTCGTGTCTTCTTTCTTTTCCGCCATTGTAAGCCTTTGCAGTTGTTAGTCGGCGTTTGTGATGTCTTGATTTCTTTCTTGTGTCGGTGTTTGCACGCCCTGTCTTTTAGAAAGTATGAACCAACTTTCCCAAACACATATCTCACTAAATTATCAGTCAAAGCCAAATATTTATGGAAGCGAGTCGAATAAGCTCATACGATCTTTAAGGACTGAGGTGCGACTTCTTTTAAGCAATGGTAGACTTGCTACGCATTTCCGCTCTCTCTCTCTCTCTCTTGTGTTTGTTTTCCTTCACTTTTGCTGTTTTGCTGCTTTCTTCGGTATCGAACGGAGATTTACGCATAACGCAACAAAGTACTTAATGAAGTGCTTTTCCATGCAAAAGCACTTCATGATTACGAAACGCGTTCTTTCCCAGGAACGGACCCCGTGCCACTTTGTGGCATTGTTTTCTGGTACATGGGTTGGGCATGCAATACGGCAGTGCAGCAGCGCAGTCACGTGGTTTTGTTTCACATTTGGTGAGCTTTACACGACCAAAACAATACACGCCGCTGAACTTAGATAGAATACAGTACATTTTTCATTCGTTTTGGGTTTTCCAGCAGTTATTAAATGCAACTTACATACCCCTTTTTTTTATTTAAATGATGAATTGGAGAGGTTGGTGCCTTTATGGTGGCCCCGGCTACGCCTTCTCGCTTTACGAAATATGCAATCAAAATAATAATAAGGACACAAAATGTTATATATTAGAGCACAAGATGTGCAAATACAGTACAATCGAACACCACATGAGTCTTGCCAAAACTGGCTCCAAACATACATGGTGTCCCTAACAAAAAAAAAAAAAAAAAGATGATGCTTCCTATAACAAGATACAACAAAAAAGGAAATGGCAGCGTTGGGAGTGTGCTCAAGTGAAGAGGTTGATGAGGACAGTGTCTTTCGTTTCTAAGAAAACATGATATTCCCGAAGAAAAATGCCGACGAAGGCTTCATGAATAGGGGCTCCGATAAGAAGAAGGCGCTACACAAGATACGAGCGTGAATGGAATCAGTTGGCTGAAAAATTAGATATCTATATATAAGTTACTATCCCTTCGTTATTATAACTTTGAATATTTCGAAACTTTACATTTGTAAATACATTTGGGAATGCACTTTTATATATAGAAGGCGGCAAACATTCAAGGTTCCAAAGCCTAAGAAATTTTCGACGGCAAGAGGTCGTCAACGCGCATGTGTAATATTTATGACTACATCGCATTTTTTTTTACTTTGCGTTATGTAACATCAATTACTAAATGCCACCACTCGATTTTGTCGGGTATTTTCAAAATAACGTGTTTGCTTGAACATTAGGCGCTGCAGTTGCAGCGAGCGAAGGAACGCTGTATTTCAGTCGGTCGAGGAAAGTCTTCTGCATTTCCACAAGGTAGGGGCCCTTAAGCAGTTGCAGGGTTTTATGTTGATGTGTACAGAGCGAGACAGTCACTTTTATTGGACCAAGTGCAATTCGACCATTGTTGAAAAGATGACGAGGACAATGATATTATCTTGTGTGAGCTGTCCGCCCTGGGTGAACATGCGTACACATTCGTACATGTTACATGCGTATGCACTTGCAGATACACCTACATTATTAGTCCACAATCAGTAACACAATCAGTGTCACATCGTTTCTGAAGCTTGGCTTTTACGTAACACATTTGATAGACGTGCTGGTAACAACACATTCATGAAAATGGCAGAATGAATGCATTGATGTTGGCGGTAGTCCAACACTGTGTCGCCACACCGGCATCTGCGGACCGTGCAGTAACGCGGTGTATTAACAGGAGGCGTCTAATCTTCCAAGTCCCTCGGAAAGCTGGCTTTATATACCAGGCCTGGAAGTTTCGCAATTCCATTTCCTTAGCTAATGCTCGGCCTCCGTCTAGTGTATTAGCGATCCCTTCACGCCAACTCGCTTAAACAGCTCTGAATGTGACTTTACACGACCTGCCCAAATCTGCTTCCTTCTCCTAATCCCAGCTGAAGAAAAGACAGGACAATGATATACTCGGGGATAAGTTTATCAGGCGAACCCAAGGAGTGGATCGAAAGTGGGCAAGTAAGTGAGAGCACTTCCGGAAATAAATAAAATTCATGTTATTATACGTGCAACCGGAAACCGGAAATAGAACATAGTAATATATTACTTATACGTAGAGCACGATCATAAGCCGAAATACGCTGCTTAATTTAAGCGCAACATACATTTCTGCGTTTATCTTCAGCATATGCACGAATGCGAAACCGTCTTGCGTTGAAGCTACGCTTATTCGATGAGTTTTCTAAGAGATATCACCGATTACTAAGCAAAATCAGTTGATTACCAGCATTAAACAATTGTCCGTCTGCGCCAGTGCTGTCTTGCTTGTTCCTTCCGCCTGCACTCGTTTTTTTTAGGGGCGAAGCTCCTTATGCCGTGGGTCTTTCCATCCTCCGTTTGTTTGTAGCGTTGTAGTAGCCACCTCTAGCTCGTGAGAAGCGCGCGTTCTGGTATGCAGTAGAAGAAGAAGAGCACCAAGTCGGGCTAGTTGGTTAAGATTCATTATGACGACTAAAACTGCGCTAAAAACACAAAGACAAAGCGCGAGTCCTGTTTTCCTCGTCTTTGTCTTTGTGTTTTTAGCGCAGTTTTAGTCGTCATAAAGAAGAAGAAGACGACGTTGACGAGTGACACTCTCGTGCGTGTTCGCCTGTTTGGCGTTCTTTCTTCTTTACTACGTCTCGAGTTTTCAACGACACCCGAAGAAAACATTTCAGAAGTAACGCGCCATGAGGCTCCCTTTTGGCACGCTTTCTCTTAGCTTGGAGTCGCCAGATGGAAGACAAGGCTGCGGAACGGAGGGCACGGAAGGCGGCGGCAGCGCGCGCTCGCAGACAGAATCCTGAGGTGAGAGTCCGCGAGGCCGAAGCTGCACGTCGACGCCGCGACGCAGATTCCGCCGTTCGAACCCGCGAAGCCGAAGCTGCTCGACAAGCTGCATGGCTGCGGCGAGAAGACCCCGCCGTTCGAGCCCGCGAGGCCGAAGCTGCTCGACAAGCTGCACGGCTGCGGCGCGAAGACCCCGCCGTTCGAGCCCGCGAGGACGAAGCTGCACGGCTGCGGCGCGAATCGGATCTTCAAAATGTGAAGGACCGTGAAGCGGCGAGAAAGCGCGCGTACCGGCAGGCAGAGCCCGAGGCTGTGCGAGCACGTGAAGTGGCTGCAAAACGCATCAGGCAGGCTCTGCCCGAAGGCGCCGACGCGCGCTTCCAGCGGGACTTCCTTGATAACAGTTTCGGCCATAGTTGCGGTGTGTGCAACAGATTGTTGTTTTAAAACAGTCTAGTCACAATATCTTCCATCAAGAAGGACCACGCTCGCGCCAATGCCATCGCCGTGCTGCAGCGCGAGTTCGCTTCGCCCCACTCATCATCATTCACCACGTGGATATGCTGTGATTTTTTTTTCTCTTTGCGCAGTTTTAACCTCATTCAAAGTATGAAGCAATTAGTCCACAAGAACGTCCTACTATTTCTATGAAAAATAATAGTGTTGATAAACACGACCGGAAATCACTGTCCTTTTATAATCACAGAAAATACACCATGAATATGTTGCATCGAAATTTATTCAGAAAATAAAGTCTACGTAAAAATGAGGAACCATTTGGTGCAAGACAAGGGACAGAGAAAAAAAATCTTTATTGAAATGCTGGAGATGTTAGCCTGGCTGTCCGCCTGACATGCTACTCTGGGTGCTGGGTGATAATTATGATTGATAAACACATAACAGCACATACAGCCACACACACATAGATTACACTGTTTACATAGTTTCGTTAAGGCTCGTGGCCCGCAAGAACGTCAACAGCGCGTTCGTGGCGCACAACGCACAGGTGGTGCTTTGCCTTGGGCCCAGAATATGCCGCAGTTCTAAATTGCAATACGATATATGGTGATGGGGTCTGCTTTTGAAGCGGGAATTGTCTAGATGGCATCCCCCCCCCCCCCCAAAAAAAAAAAAAAGTGACAGGGTCTCTTATGCACTCACCTAAGACAACTGGAAGGTGAAAACCATCCTCTTAATTTTTCTTTTCAGTCGATGTATTGATCCTCCCCCGCCACCCTACGAAATCTGACGTGGTTTCCCACTGCCGCCAGGATCGGAGGCACCTCACCTGGTTTTGCACTGCCTCCGTGAATGACCCACCTTTGACCAAACTACGATGTCATGTGATGACGTCATAATGTGACGTTACGTCACGTGACGTCATTGTGACGTCATCACGTCGTTGATCCGACGTGGGATCCGGGCAGGGAAGTGTGGTCGAGTGTCGTGAGTGGGTGCGTGCGTCAATCATTCTTTTCTCTCTTTTTTTGCTTTGTATGATATTTTCTCGCAGGAGGTCATCATCACCTCCTCTGAAAGTCGGAGCAATTAAAATCGTGTTCGCCGGGCATTTAGTCGACAGAGCGCTAATTTCCACGCCGTTACAATATCAAGCGGCTGACACCACGCAGGCGGGGATGGCACGAAATGGCTAATTAAATCCTACTACTGGTGGCAACTAATCGGCTGGGTGAAAAGGGGGTTTGCAAAGAAACATCGAACGCCCGAGCTTAATCTAGCAAAGTGCTTTCAAGCACTCGCGCGGAAGCAATCGTTCCTGCCCAGCCGAACGTTTACGGCTGAATAGGGCAGTCCACGAAAGCATACAATGGGAATGGCAGAGGGAGATCGACAGGGCTTAGCAGGCTCTTCTCAGTGGGACTTAACGTTACCCACGAACAACAAGCCATCGCTACTAGGCACTATGCCAGACTGCGCGGCATGATATAACGATTTAAGGGTTAATATGCTGCGTGAAATGCGCGAATGATGTTGTAAGTGCAGATTGAACAACAAAGAATGAGATACCAGAAATGATGGAATGTCGCCTGCAAGATAGCGCCGGTGCGTGTCAGTGCGAACTTCTCATTGCATTCCTTATCGAAAGCATTTTCTTAACGCCATTTTAGCGCAACTGCGTCAGAAGTGACAACCACGAGCAATATAAACGATGCGTTGCCCGCCAGTTAACATAACGGGCAATACCTGCGAGGAAACAATTACCCACCTTCTCTGTGAGTGTCCCCGCTTCAGTGCACCTAGAAAAGAACTGGCCGAAACTGTCCTCAGCAAAGGAGGCTTGGAAAGCGTTGTTGCGTTTCTTGCGGACAACTGGTCTTAGAGACAGACTTTAAGCAGTGTCGTATTCTCCTTTACTTTTCTTGACGTTTCACCGACATTACGCCTGCATAATGTCTTTCCCAAATGCAGTTCCTAGACTCGGCGTGGCTCTGTAGTAGAATACTTAGCTGACTGCCACGCAGAATGCTTATGTTCGATTCCTGCTGGGATCCTAATTTTTATTCTTTGCATTGGTCAGCTCAACGCTGCCGATGTCGGTTTTTCTTAACGCTCCCGCATTTTACTAATGCGTATTCTCGCCGTTTCTGGGCAGATATAAACTGTTAATCCCCTGTGGCGCATACCCGTATACCGCGGCCCGTGGTAAACGGGTATGTGTCACACGTGTCTGGAGGAAAGGTTTGCCGATGGAGTGCAGGGTTTGCCGATGTACGCGACGGGATTTTCACGTTATTCATGTCACGACCAGACAGCCACATTCTTCAAATCTTCTTACCCTCCCATGCCAATTTTCGTCTACACCAAGTTAAGGAGACGTCTACGAGAGCACCCAGATGTAGGCGGATAGATAGATAGATAGATAGATAGATAGATAGATAGATAGATAGATAGATAGATAGATAGATAGATAGATAGATAGATATAGATAGATAGATATGATAGATAGATAGTAGATAGATAGATAGATAGATAATAGATAGATAGATAGATAGATAGATAGATAGATAGATAGATGATAGATAGATAGATAGAGCTGGATAGATAGATAGATAGATAGATAGATAGATAGGATAGATAGATATAGATAGATAGATAGATAGATAGATATAGATAGATAGAATAGTAGATATAGATAGATAGATAGATAGATAGATAGATAGATAGATAGATAATAGATAGATAGATAGATAGATAGACGGACGGACGGACGGACACAGACAGACAGACAGACAGACAGACCAGACAGACAGACAGACAGACAGACAGACAGACAGACAGACAGACAGACAGACAGACAGACAGACAGACAGACAGACAGACAGATACGACCAAAGTGCCTGAGGTTCGCCAAGAAATGCTTCGCATTTAACACATGTGCGACTCTTCAACGTGTCTGCGTGTGTATACCATTTGCACCTATCTTTAGCGTCATTTCGTAACGTCTTGATCAATGTCAAAAATTGCGCCACAGACCTTCCATCTGCTGAATTTTTTTTTCTGTTTTGTTCTTCTTTCGTTTATTTTGTAGCATCTCTTCTCTAATATATTTTATTCCCCTTACCCTTTCCCAAGAACAGGCCTGAGCCCTGGCTACCCTCCCTGCCTTTCTTTTATCTCCCTCTTCCCTGGAAACCCGTGGATGCCCTGGTAGACATGCATATTTCACGGGGAACCGCGCAAAAGACATTCGCCATATATATAGATCAGGCGTTAGATCCGGTTGCTCGTCCGATCGGGAGTGAATCATAGTTTTTACGCGACAATAAAAATGCAAAGAAATCTCGCAGGCTGTGGCTAACTGCAGTAGGTCACTTCAATCTCACCCAACGGTCGTAACTCAACAAACACGTAGTAAGAAAACAAGACAGCCGTGTTGCTAGCATCGCATCGCTATAGCGAGTACATGTTTCTGCGATAAAAACCAACGCAACTCTTGGGTTTGATTTCTACAAACTCCGGACTTTTCGAAGAATTAAGTGTGCCGCCGAGAGTTTTAAGCGCCATTAAAAGCAAACTTCTCGCACAGGCGGGCGTAGGCGTTGAGCAGCGCGAATGTGGCCCTTGTGGCTTCTTTCGGAAGCCCGTGAAGTGACATGGCCTGGTCACAGCTCCCTCGCCGTCATACTGCTTTACTCAGCTCTAACTTTATTGATCTCAAAAGAGTTCGTAGTTTTGCATGGGACAGAGGTAATGGTAGCCTAAGAGGTTGCGGCAGAAGGAAAAACGCATATACTGCATTAATTGCGAACCTTATCACGGATGTACCGCGCACATAAGAGACGGGTGCTGCGCTGGACAACGAACTCCTGCGCCTCTCCCTGCTTTTTCAAGGGCACGCTGCAAGGTCTAATAACATCATTATTTCTTTCAGATATATCTAGCTGATTTTATATCGCCACTGTAGGAATATCAAGAAAGAAAAAATGGGTCGTATTCTAATGCTGTTGGAATCGATACCGCTAACTACTCACGTGTAAGATGGCGCCTGAATAGCATTCGAGTTTTTTTTTTTTTCCCTTTCATAAGAAAAGCTTATGAGTCGACGACGCACGATTTCGCTCACGTATAAACGCGTGTCGGAATTCTTCTCCTACGCCTTCCTTCGCTGATCTACTCGCGCTAGAGCCAAGTCGCTGACATCGCAATTAGGTACGTGTATTGCTTAGCAACCTCAGCATATTATAATATACTATACATGCTATCGAAAGGTACCGCGCTAGCATCTACGCATACAGGCACATGCAAATGTACGTACAAGAAAGCGTTAGCTGCAGGGCCCGTGTATCCGTCTACAGATAAACTCTCGCTCCCAACCAACGTAGTTGCGAACACTGTGCATTCGCTTGCACAGTTGACCGGCTCTGTTTGTTTGAAGAAGAAGACTATACACATTGGGAAGAAAGGTTTAAATCACTGAGGCCTTTCATTTTTTCTTTAGTATATTTTCTAATTCATCAGCTTTAGTTTTCTTCTCGAAAATTTGCTAGTCTATGTTTTAACCGATCTCTATATAGTATCAATTTCTTTGTGAACGCAGGATGACGTCAATTAAGTCAGTTAAAATTGGTTCTGATCTAAACGTGATCTGTGATGAGTGTCCCCTCCTGCTCCCCCTCACCCCCCCCCCCTTCCACCCCATCCCCCGAGGCCTTGGAAAAAGGATACGGGAACCAATCCCAGAAATATTTTTCTTCTTAAAGGGACACTAAAGAGCAAAGTGGTTGTTCTCGTATTAGTAAACTATTCATTCACGATACCAAAAACACTACGCTTGCTGCGAGAAGATGCTTTGTAAGCGAGAAATCGCGCAAAAAGAAAATGTGGGTGGCGACGCCACCTTGAAATTTCCGCACTATTTGGCGTGACGTCACATATTTTGACGGCGCCTACTTGGGCCAAGGTAGTTCCTAAACGGTAAAAATGAAGTACACTGTCCTCTGAGGGGGCCATAGACTTAACATAGCAAGTTTTAGGAAATTTTGTTGAGCCAATGGCGCCAAAATACGATAAGTACACTTTGAAATCCGTGACGTCACACGTGGTGATTTTGGCGCGAAATTTAAAAATGAAACATTGAACTTCATTTTCTCCTGTATTAATCCAGCTATGATGGGAAAATTAACGACATTGTAGTTGTCAAAGTACAATTTACTAACCCAAACCGGTTCCTTGTTTCTCTTTAGTGTCCTTTCAAAGAATCTTTTATGAAGACTGGTCTCCTTTGCAAATAACAAGCCCTTTTAGAATTTTTGGGTATATCAGCTTTTTTTATGTATCCTGTGCAATACCCGTACGCTCAAGAAAATTTTTACGCTAGAACTGTTCACTGCCTTCGTTATAACAATGGGCCCGTTATCACGGCTGCCTGGCGCTTTTCCTTGCGGGTTTCTCATACAATAATGAGGGTCTCAGAGAGTAGACTTACACAGCTATGTAAGGTGCTCTGAAGAAAGTCCTTTATTGTGTGTGCGTCTGGGTGTGTGTGCTTTTTTCTCCCCCTATGGACAAAAATAGCTGAAAGGAAAATGGGGGTAAACCGCACCACCAGGAGGTATCACAGGCTCAAGCCAATTTGATATAAACGAATAGGGGAATATTCCAAAATGATTTTTGGAAAAAAAAAGAAACCGTGTGTGTGTGTGTGTGTGTGTGTGTGTGTGTGTGTGTGTGTGTGTGTGTGTGTGTGTGTGTGTGTGTGTGTGTGTGTGTGTGTGTGTGTGTGTGTGCGTGCGTGTGTGTGTGTGTGTGTGTGAGAGAGAGAGAGAGAGAGAGAGAGACCCATCACCTGTTGATCAAACAAGTCGGTGCTGTCGCTAGCTTTCGGCCCAGAGTTCAACCACTTGCTGTTAGGGAAACTAGACAAAATAAATGAAGAAAGCTTACGAAAAAGCACTAGCAGGCATTTAGGCGAGACGGCTACTGGGTCTAAACGACTTTATCCTGACATTCCGTGTTCACTTGTTCGACCATGTGTCAGCTCCACGTGACCTCAGATCTATAGCATGGACGATGGCACCGTACGTCTAGTACCGTCAAAATTATTCTTTTTTGAAAACAACAGACTTGAAAACAGGCGGTTATAGACCAACGGTGATATCGTGACTGTGAGACCTGTGACTTTGCGTGTGTGTGCTCCCCTGCTCCCTCTTTCTCTCTGCCGCTAATTTTCAAACTACCTTATCCCTATCTCCAGTGTAGGGTAGCATATCTATTATTCTAGACAGATTAACACCCCTGCCTTTTCCCTCTCACGTTTACCTCTTCCTTCCTTATGTGGGCCGGAAGTCTCATACATTTGTTGCTGTCAATGTTGAAAGAGGGGTAAATCCGTGAGTGCAAGTATTAGAAAGAGAGAGAGGAAGACTAAACAAAAAGTACACATCACCTGTGCGCTATAGCCTATGGCACGAAGAATGCCAAGGAGTTTTGGAAAGCAAGAATTGGGTCTTAATTTGTGGCCATGTTTGCTCTCGAGGAGAAACACGAAGGATTCGAGAAGCCGTTTCAGCGTGAAACAAGATTTATTTGAGAAGCGGGGTTACTAAGATTGATGCGGAAAAAGAAAGCACCATTGTCGCATGGAGGAACTGTTATGGTCAGGTTATTTCTATATAACTTATTAGGCGGGCAAAAGCTGAACATGCAGCACAAAATAGAAAAAGAAGCCATATAAACTTCCAGTGATGCTTCACTATCTTCGTAAACGTCGTACGCTTTCCATTCGTTTTACCACCATTTCTTGCACGGGCCTTGTTAAATAAGGTGATCTCTCGGGGCCTAATTGTGCGGATCGCTAAGACATCCAAACATTGTCTCAAAGCTAACACGAGCAGCTCAGCCTTCTGCGAACCTTTTTTCACTGCGCCGTGCGATGATAATTTCCAACATGCCTGTTAAGACTTGATCTTTCCTCAGACCGCCACAATACAGGGTATGTCCGAAAAGTAATGTCAATGAGTCGATTAAAAAAAGATGTATTGATCAGATCAGTAGAAGACAAAGGTTTCAAAATAGGCTCCTCCTGCGGCGATACATCGCTTCCAGTGAGATTTCCAGGCATCGAAGGCGTCACAGTCTCCTCCAGAATGTCCTTTAAAGCCTTGGTGCAAGCCTCTTTGACTTTGTCAACTGTCCCGAAATGATGTCCTTTCATAGGAGTTTTCAAGCGCGGAAACAAAAGGAAGTCTGGAGAGTCATGTCAGGACTGTAGGGCTGCTGGTGAACCCTCGGCACCTTTGAATCGACAAGAAAGCCGGTCAAGAGGAAGGCGGTGTGGACGGGCGCGTTATCATCGGTGATGGTGCATTCAGACGACGAACCGACGGTACGATTTTCCATCCGATGCGGCGTCCGGCGCGGCGATGCGGCAGCCGGAATGGTGACGTTTCATTGCATCGGATCGCCGCATCGCATGTCCGGCGTGTATCCAACCGGGCAGATACTTTCGCCGCCGCATCGGACTGTCGGAAGGCCGCAGCCAATGACAGCTCGGGAGACGTGTGTCGTCACGCCGCTGGTGGCGCCCTCTCCCTGTCGCCGCTCCGGTCACCGTGGCCAAAGCATGGACGGTATGGCCAAGGCGCGTCGGTGGAGTCGAGCCTCGGAGCATTTGCCGACATCGCTGCTTGCAGCGGCGTGATAAACATCGAGTACATTTTGTTTGTGACGTGAAATAATTCCTGATTGAATAAAGTGATGTTTGAAGTGTGCCATTTCTGCAAGGCAGTGCCCGTTTCCAAACCACTAGCGAGATCGCGACCAGCGATGCATGGCCATTTCGCAGGTAAACACAGCGACACCGTCGTCTCGGTGAGCCGGCTCGCTTCGCTTCCACCTTTGCTCTTCACATCGATGACGTCGAGAAAGTTAATGCCGTATGCTAACGCGTTACATGCGAGTACAAAGCTTAATCGTGTTGGCAAAAACAAGCGCTCTATGACGATCTCGCGTGTGATCGCGAACGGCGTAGGCGACGGCCGGCGTCCGCCATGATAGGCCTACCTCTCGGGGTCGTGAGTGACGGCGATCTGTTGCGATATGTGCTTGTCGTTCGCGAAGGCATAGTCTTAGTGATTGTTTTCGAATAGAACGAAGCGTGGCTGTGCAAAGTTGTTTGTTTTGTGCTTCATTACGAGGATACGAAATCCTCCGAGTGTGCATTCCGAGGCGCCGTATGTGGGCGGAGGCTACGCTGATTGCTCGTTCGCCCCGTGTGTGCTGAATCGTCGTACGCCGCATGCCGGATATCCGACGCCGCACGCCGGATAAGAGGCAAAATCGTACCATCTGTTTCGCGCTTAATCCGCGGATAACCCGCCTGCAGGCGCATCCACACGACGGACGGTGTCCAAGGAGAGTACAGCCGGATTACTCTCGACCGCAGACTTTGCGCTCACCTGCGCCCGCTGGCCGCAGACCGGTTTGAGAGCATTCAACAACATGGAAGCCGACAGAACGCGAAGCTCGCCGAGCTTTGTCGAGTATTGTCGAGGAACGTAATTTGTTTCGGTGAAACCGGTGTTGTTGCCGGAGTGGCTGAATGAAAAGAAGAATCTTCTTTACAGAGAGCCTGCTGGAGACAGACGTCGCTGCTCTCACGCGTGGGGCCCCGCACACGAAGGGAGGATACAGTGATGCGCCGATATCGGCAGCATTTTTTTTATTCTTTTGCGGACAACAGGTATGACAGTGCGCATTGCACTGTTGCACATTGTTTCCTTTCCTCGGTTTGCAACTTGATTTACTTAAGGTTAACAGTGAGAAAATAACACACAGCGGACAGGAAAAAGACGGGACAAGCACTGTTTTAAGGTCACAACTAGACCTTAAAATCAGTGTTTAAACATAGGCTCTGTTCTGAGACAACCGCTTTTGGCGACAGTGCCACTTTGCCTGTGCAGTGACTGAGGCGTGTGCAGTGACTGAGGCGACAACTTACCCACTACTCTCCAACCTGCCAACCATCGCGCATTAAAAGTGATAAGATATCTCAAAGGTGATCTTAGAATACGACCCCATAAATAAACTGAACTACGCGATAGCAGAGCTGAAATTAACTGCGAGGACAGCCGTAAGGCTGGAGCAGAAGAAAAGTGTACTGGTTGCCAGCCTGTTTGTCCGCTAAAGCTGCGGCGTTCCGCCGCCAGAATCCCGATGTGGAAAAAAAAAATACAGTGGCTTAGCTCGGCTATGCCAGGATATACGCAGCGTTAGCAAAGGTTCAGCTGATTATTCTGAGCTTTCCAGATTGTCTAGGATTAGCTTGATTGTCATGCTTACTGCTGCTCCAATGACACACATTCGGCCACATCGTTCAGGACCGGTAGACCTGGCGGCATGGCCGGGTAACGATACCCATTGGTAATGCTATAACGAGAAAGTTCTTGCACGTTGTACAAACCCGCGCCACGGTTTCACTCCACACAGGCGCCGCCACTAAACTCAACGTCTCACGCATGGCACGACTTAGCGGCGTCAAGTCTTTCATGTGCCATAGTCTTTCACACACGTCGCACACGTATCCAAACGGATTGTTTACGAAGTCCGTCTCGAAGGTCCGAGTCGCAATGGCGCTTTCGCTAAGTTTCACAGTATAGGCAGTCGATCGGCGAGTCTTGACGTCATCGACGGCGTCTTGTTGTTGCTGCTGCGGAGATGGTCGGGCACGTCGCTCAGCATCCTGGCGACGACGCTTTGCTAGACGTTCCTCCCTTTCCTCCAGTGTCTCCGCAGCACGTTTAGCCTTCCTCTGTTCATTCTTCGTACGCTGAACCGCTAATTGCCAGGCAACTACTTCGGGATCCGATGACATAAGCTTCTCGGCTCTTCTGCGTTGTTGAGCAGCATTTGCGCTCTCCTTCTCCATGGCGTTACCCGCCTGCAAACGCCAGTCAGAGGCGCTATCAAAAAGCACCAGCGCATTGTCAGACGGCGACTGCACAGCGAAGGCGAATAGCTGCGCACGCCATGGCTACGACGTCACCCCTATCGAATGCGCAGAGCAGCAGCGGCGAGTCGCGCGCGCCGGCGCCAATGTGTCTGCCCGGATACGACGCCACTCCTTCCGCTCTCCGCCACCAGCCGTGGCGAGCCGCGCGCGGCGATGCCGGAGAGCGCGTGAGATGCCGGCTCCTCACTCATCCTCGCCCATTCGCAGCACGGCTCATGATGACCCACGCGAAACCAGCTCCGGCTAGGCAAGTGTAGCTAACGCTACAAAACAGGTTGAGGTCATCCTAGAGTCACTGGAAAAAATTCAGAGTATCGCATCTGTTTTCCGCGCGCCGCCGCCGACGCGATTGGCTTACTCGCATCACATGACCTCTCGCCGCCATATCCCTTCCAAGCGCTTTGGGTGCAGGTGCGTTCAATGCAGAGCGTGGCCGGACGTTTAGCAGTACCACGGTCCCCAGAAGTACTTCACCGCTTTTTTAAACGCGTCATGCAGACACGGGCGTAAGCAGACATTTTTTTCGGGGGGGGGGGGGGGGGCACGGGCCCGGTGTGCCACCCCCTGGCTACGCCACTGCATGCAGATGCCAGAAGAGAGTAGCTCACCATCAATCGAACGGTACCGGTGAGCTACTCTGAGAATCCCGTTTGCCGTGTGGGAAAAATTAATGTCAAAGAGCGCCGTTCTGCGTGGCTGCATTGTTGCCCTGAACGAATTCGCCCCCCTCAAATAACAGTCCTTCCTGCAGTGAACTACACTAACTTTGCTGGAAAAGATCTTATGCGACAGGATACTTCACCTTTTCGGTTCGCTATGGTCAGCGATATTGAAAACTGCATATCTTTCTATTTGCTCGGCTGTTTATATCTCGATCTGTTGAATAGATTACGCATGCTATCCGAGTTATAAGCGTGTCACGCACGAGAGCGAAATCGAAGATTTATTAAAATAATAACTGTTTACTGGTATACCTTGAAGGCAATTGTGGCATGATCGTTGGCATTGCACAAAACAGAAGCGTGGAACTCTATTGATAAACTTGGTATAAGGCAATGTTATCAAGCGTATTTTTACATTTGTTACAAAAAAAAAATGCTGCTAATGCTGCATTGCACCGAGCGTACCCTTAAAATAATGTATAGTTGGTGAGAAATGGTCACAGCAAAAAAAAAAAAAAAAAAAAAAGAAAGCAGATCCCACGCATTGAGGGAGTCGATTTTATGCGAGCCCTAGGTCTATATACATACTGTGTTGCAGTAGCATGCGCTTTAAAAATTCCGGGATGTGCTATTTCTGATCAAAAGAACAAAGCGCCGTGCCGAGGAAGTTTTAATAAGAGTGCATTATGAAAAAAAAAAAGTGCAGCAGTGCAGAAACCGAACCCAGCTGTTAAATTTACGCGCTGGCAACGCCAAAAAAAGAACTGTTTGTCAGAACACAGCAACATATTTGCAAATTCATTGCAACCTTGGGAATATTAAGGAGACAAGAAATAGGAAATGAAACAATTAAGTAGTGATGTCAGTAATTTTTGATGGCTTATTTTCTACGTATCGCACCTACCTACCGCACGCCGATTCACCCGTGCGTTCGGCTGCTGGCGTTCCGAATCAAGACGTCGCGCACAACTTCCAATTATCGTACACACACAACTTCTATTACACATGTCAACCAGTTGAACAGCAAGCACGGTGCGCAAGCAAGCTATGCGTCAGCAATCAGTCGAAGGACGCAATGTTGAATGTACCTACCGCACGCCGATTCGTCCGTGCGTTCGGCTGCTGGCGTTCCGAATCAAGAGGTCGCGCACAACTTCCAATTACCGTACACACGCAACTTCTATTACACATGTCAACCAGTTGAACAGCAAGCACGGTGCGCAAGCAAGCTATGCGTCAGCAATCAGTCGAAGGACGCGATGTTGAATGTTCTCGATGTTCGATAACGTTCTCGAATGCAGTGAACCTGAACACCGACTGCAAAGCTAGCGCAGTCAAGATTCACCAAATGTCGAAGTAAATGGCATCTCCCACGATGTCGCTAATGCAACTATGTTTACAGATCCGGACCTAGCGAACACGCCCGGGCGTGACACGAAAAGAGACCGATGAAGCCATGAAGAGAG
This sequence comes from Rhipicephalus sanguineus, assembly GCF_013339695.2. NCBI lineage: Eukaryota > Metazoa > Arthropoda > Arachnida > Ixodida > Ixodidae > Rhipicephalus > Rhipicephalus sanguineus. Next base: position 32,477,400 of record NC_051177.1, read on the forward strand.
TTCGCGAGCGCATGGCAACATTCGCCGTACGTTTCATTAGTTACACCGCTAACCGCGCAGTCGATCCATACCTGTCGATGACTCGAAATCACTTCTAATATCCCCTTGAAGAAACAAACACACATAATGCCGTTCTGCCGCGCGTAACACGGTACTGAGGCTAAAAGATCGGTCACTTCTCAACACACGCTAGCAACGCGCCGGACGGTCTGGAAGGGACATGGCCGCCGCCACCCAATGTTGCCCGCGTGCAGCCTACCTTTGCGCTACTCTGATTTTCCAGTGACTCTAGGTCATCCGTCGTCCGCGAGCCACTCGGACGAGGCGCGGATGAGGAGAATCGCTGATGTGAGGTCACGTGACGCACCGTCTTTTCCGCCACATCCGGATTCAGTCCGTCGTCTGCATGCACCATGATGTTCAGGGGCGTAGCCAGAAATTTTTTTCGGGGGGGGGGGGGGGGGTTCAACCATACTTTATGTATGTTCGTGCGTGCGTTTGTATGTGTGCGTTCCTACATACGCAAGCAAAATTGAAAAATTTCGGGGGGGTTTGAACCCCCCCAACACCCCCCCCCCCCCTTGGCTACGCCCCTGATGATGGTCGTTAACGGCCGTCCAGCGCGGGCTTCATGTCTGACCTCTTTACGACCTTCTAAAAAAAGGCCTTATGCTGCCAGTACACTTGACGTTATGACTAACAATTTTCACCAAAAGTCTTTACATAGGAAAAGTTTCCATTTCAGACTAGTCAAGTTAGACACAATACTTGATGGCAATCCATTGTTCCAACGAGCGCTGCATTGTGGCTTGCACGGGAAATGAAAACAAGTTTCATGGAAAAGTTTGCTCTTACTCTCCAGATGGTAGCATATGACAGTGTGAAGCTAATATCAAGCTGTCCTGGCCTGTTGTGAGGTATAGACGCTTTAAAATTTAATCACTGACATTACTTTTCGGACAAACCCTGTATAGTCCGGCTTCCTTTGTGCACTTGGCAGAAAGGATGCTTTTTCTACTGCGATCTTGAGTGTATACGGTTAAAGTACTTGGGCTTGTTTTTCTAAGCAGAACGAAAAACGTTGTCACTGACACTCGGCTGTGAACAAAAACAAACTCAGATGTTGCGCTCGTCTGTTGTTGGTGTTCCTTATGGTCCTCGTGTTTTTTGCGCATCGTTTTTTCATTCAGATGTTAAAGTTACCAGTAACGCATTCCGCAAAGAGCGGATTCTCAGTAAAGTGTACACATGTTTCTGTGGAGCGTTACTTATATCCCCAGCATACGCCAAGACCCGCGAAAGGGATCAGGCTTCATCTTTCAAACAGCACAAGCTACACGAGCACTGAAAGGCAAACGGGTCAGCTTAGCCAACCTTCCCAATTATCTGTTCTACTAGAGGATCAGACTTCGCTTACCAGAAAGTTGTGTGCATATGGAGTTTTCTTTTATTGCGATAGCAATTATATGGACAGTCTCGGATGATTTTTGCCGTCGCCGTCACCGCCGTCATGCACCGTATGTGTATATGTGTATATATACACACATATAGAGAAGCCACAAAGAAAAATAATTCAGAGATACTTTCCGACGCGCGGTATCGAACGGCGGACCTCTCGGCGAAAGGCGCGGCGTTAGACGGCTAAGCCACGGAGAGTAGCGTCTTTCAGCATGCTAACGGCGAGCTATTTATATACACCATTTACTTCAGCGTGCTTTCTTACTGACCAGCGAGATGGCGCGATGTGCGCGCTGGGCGCTGGGTGCGCTTTAAAGGTCGTCGCCCCACTCCTGCGAACGCCGAGGCTTTTCGCCCTGCAGGGCGTGGTCGCCTTCGTGCGCTTATCCCAAGGTAAGAAGGGGGTGGGCGGGGGGGTGGAGCGGGGTGTTGTATGTCTTGCGCTTTCCCCGCGATGTGCGCGCTGAAGTCACAGAGCCTACGAAGGTCACTTCGCTCGCTACAGCGGCCGCGTTTGCGAGAGGAGCGCGCTGTTCAAACAGAAATAAGCAACAACTGCGACATTTAGCTCGCGCTCGTCCTGTGTGCGTTCTTTTCGTGCGTCCTTTGGGCTCGAGCGACGCGCTGACAATTTCGAGCTGCTTTCCGTTCTTCGCGTTACATTCCAATTTGTTGCTATCGCATTAATTGCTACACCGTTGCGTCTAAACTGTGACTTTTTTTGTACCGGAAGTTGAAGGGCACAATTAACAATGTTCACCCGTGTTCTTGTCTCGTATGTCGCAACTGCGTGTAATTCGATATATTTAGACGAAAAACAAAGAAGCAACTCCGAGACTCCATCAAAATACCCTATATTTTTTCTTTCATTCCATCGTCTGCGCGCCTTGCTGAAACAAGATCTACCGCAATGGCAGTTTCAGCTGACATGTTCTCGGGTTCTGGCCGTAAATAAAAATAAATATAAAGGAACTAGGAGCTCGAAGGAATATGTAGATTGATGAGGACAGTTCGTACAAGTAATGCCGCTGAAAGTCGACGTTACTTCGTCGGGCGCGCCTTCTCCGACTGAAGCAAAACAAGTTTCATCCCTGAAGCTACAGGACCAACGAGTTTCCTCATTCCACGAATTTTCATCGCAGGAAAAAAAATATAGGATATCATATAGGCTTGAGATAAGAAGTGACCGAAAAACGGACGTGCCCAATTGGACATTTGAGTTCCCACGAAAATGCAATGAGACTGGGACGTGAGTTTGACACTGTTTCACCTCACAGTGGTGTTCATTAGACTTGTCCCGTTTTAAACAGATAACCTTCCAGGCTCCTCGCCTCGTTATGGTCCTTCAAGCTTGCAGCTTAGGTGCATTTTATTTTCAACAGTTCTTTCTTTTGGTGCTATGCGCATTTTCTTGACGGCTCCTTCCTGCTTTCAATTTCGATGAGTGCCCTTAGTCGTGTTACCGACTTTGTTTTGGTGCTTGCTCTGCGAGGTCGTTAGGGAACGCGATACGGGCTCAGAGCCTTGCAACGAACGCTTCCTTTCTTTGAAATAATCAAGTGGCAAACCACTGTGCTCCGTCTCAGTTAGAGGCAGTCATGGTATCCACTCAAAAAGCTTACGTAGAGGTAAGTACAATGTCCTATCCAGAACCACGGAGCCGGACGTAGCTTTTCATGCCTTGAACAACGAAGATGAAATGGATGCCAGGGGCCATTGTTCACTTCGTGGTGCCGCCGGGTGTGTTCCGACATCGTCTGTATACGCGACGAAACTCGTCTGTTCACAGAAAGCCTGGATTAGCAGCGTCTCCAGTTACGTTCATATATTGGAAAGGCGAAGTCCTTCCCAAAGACAGTCTGTCGGCTCGTATGAATAAGCGAGATCTGTCGCAAGACGCATTGTCCAACTGCTGTCGATGCTTTTCGGACAGCCCATCTCCGAGAGCTGCACAACACTTGCAATGCAGATAAAGCTTGAAGGTACGACGTATTGTCAGCACATTCATGATTGGCATCCACTCCGCATCGTACGCTAGATGGCTTCTAGACTTTCTGTGGTCTATGGGTCTAAATGATCCTTTGTGAATACTTTGAGAACGTGTGTACGCACGCTAACTATATACCATTTGCATGCTTACGTTATCACTTTATGCACCGTATTCGACATCCAATGCCCAAAGTAAAATGCCAAAAAATCAGACAAGGTTCAATAACGTCTCCACCTTCATTCTTCATCATATCACTCGAAATCCTCCTCCCACTGGTACGCACGTAGCTGGCGAACTCGTCGTTACGTCCGCCGTTTTGGCTATCAGAAGGTTAATAGTTTTATGTTTTGAATGGCTCGGTGCTATCTACTCAATATAAAGAATACTGTCAATGAAAGTTCTTGCAACACCGACCCAGAAGCACCGACAGAAGGTACAAAAAAATAGATAGGTTCGGACGTGGTCATGAGCTACAATAGTCACTTTCGTTTTTGAATAAACTCACAGTGCCAACACCACAGCATAGATAACACGGAACTGTTCACGAGGCTTGCGCAAACTTTGTGACGCGCCGCCACAGTGACATGTGACGTTGTTAAGTATACGTACCTCACGAATTTTCAACGCTAATCTCAACTGCTTCACTTCAATCTTGTCAACACGTATTCAGCCTTTGGCGGCGACAAGTGTGCGCCATATGTCGCCAGGGGATAAAGAACCTTTCAACTGTAAACGCAATGTCGGCGCCCATTGCGTGTTGTACTGTTGAAAGGCTTCTTTCCACTTGTCGACCAACACAGTTTGCCTTCCTAGCGGTAGCGCAGCAAGTGTTGCCCTGCTACGATTGCCCCACCCGGAGGAGCAATGTGCAAATATATGCGCAAAGGGTAACGGCGCAACGCAAGGCGAAGAAACAAGAGGTACAGGAAAGATGCCTTGCGTTGCGCTATTACCTTTTGCACAGTATGAACCAACTAGCCGAACATTGTGCTTTATTATAGGAGCAAATATATGTCACTTCGCGACGCATCCGCACATCATTGGTGTCCGTGTTTGCCGAAATTTTCCGAGACCCGCGGCATCGATGTACGACCTTACGAAACAGTGGGGACTCGTGCTGGTGACAGCTGTAGGACATTCGGGGTGTTTTCGCAGCTATGTGAACTTCCAGCGGCTCTAATATTGCTGCTTACGCTACCCTTTCACAAGCGACACGAGTGGATAAAATACTTCCGGCCTGTTTGCTGCCATATTAGAAAACCGATGACACAGCACGTTTGCACATTGAGCTGCATGTCAAAAACAGGGCTACGCAATCTACGGAATCTGATGCGAGCGAAAAGTAAAAAGCGGGTGGAGGGTTGCGGAGAAGGCGAGAACGAAAGAAGGGAAGTTGTTAGGAACAAGGCTACCGATTGCACCTGTTCCGCAACTTCATATATAATACAGAGACGAGTATGTTATCACGTCCGCTTCAATATCTGCAATTCGGATGACGCTTTTATGTGTATTCATTGTCACAAAAAAAAAATAGATAAAGCGATTTGTGGGTGTCTGTCACACATATGGCAGTCCTTAGGGAAAAAATATTCGATCCCTTTCAGCACCTTTCTAACAGAATCCAATGTGAGAAACAAATCTGATAGATAGATAGATAGATAGATAGATAGATAGATAGATAGATAGATAGATAGATAGATAGATAGATAGATAGATAGATAGATAGATAGATAGATAGATAGATAGATAGATAGATAGATAGATAGATAGATAGATAGATAGATAGATAGATAGATAGATAGTACCCTACCCACCTTATGACGCGCAAACGCTTGTTAACCTTGCACTGCAGAACGCGAGCGCTCGTGACGTGAACGAAACGTACACTCTAAATCGAGTAACCCTTAATTATACCTATGAATGTGAGTAACCGATAAAATAGAGGTTACATCATTCGTATTTTTGTTGTTTTCATTGTTTTGTCTCGTTCTATAGGTTACATTGCAGAAATTGAATGCGAATAAGTGCGTTCATCGCTTACCTCGACTGCTGGCGGCATGTAACTTTTATATTGGAACCCAAATGTAACCCATAGATTTTTCTTGTAACCTCTAACCGAGATTCCAAGGATACCCAAGTAATGAAGTGTAAGTTCTTAATTTACACATGAGCAAAGTGCAGGATAAGTTGCCTTCGTGCCCGCATGGTTAATGCGCTTGATAAGCACGTGCGCGGCTCCCAGACACAGATTACGCCTCAAGGTAACTTACTCATTGAGCCAGCAGGGCAGTGGCGTAGCCAGGGGGGGGGGGGGGGGGGGTGTGCTCCCCGCCCCCCAAATTTTTTTCTGCCATGGTATACAGAGCACAAGATGACACTCGACCACACTTACCTGCCCGGACCCCACGTCAGATTAAGGGCGTGCCCCCCCCCCCCCTTCCCCGAAAAAAATTTCTGCCTATGCCACTGCAGCAGGGCGTTATATCGAAGCTAGCCAGCAGGAAAATGCCCTGTATGCATAATGACAATTCTTGCAGGGTGACGAATCACAACTCTACAAATAGAAAGATATGCCTCTTTTCCTACGGTATCGTATTTGCTGCCTACCCACATTTCGGTTGCTTGTAGTATTTCTAATTACCACAATAAGCCGACACATGCTACCGGAGCTGCATATAAAAAATTGCAAATAGTTTTGTTGGTACTTGCTCTTATCCACATATTCACAGCCTGGGAACCGCTTTTAACATTACTTTGTTTCGTGACAAAACTAAAGCTCCTTCGGCACATTCGACTTCTTCATGTAGCGAAAAAGAAACTATCATTGTCGTTTTGGTTTACATGCTATGCACTTGAAGAGCCCCTTTGCTTTGTTTAATCATGGAGCGAGCCCAACCGCACAGACTATAATGTACACAAAGTTTCCAGAGGTACAATGCTACTTTGCCTAAAAGCTCTAAAAAAATTAGCGTTCGCCCAACGGAAGACACTTTGATTCTCATTTTCTGCAAGGAGCCCTGTAGCCAAGTAGGAAATTTGGAGCAATCGAAATGCAATGATTTATCCGCTTGGTACATTTCTGGAATGAACTAAAGTGAATTAAAAAGCATCTGCAGCATGTGATATTTCCCTATATTGTGCAATACCTCGGTTGGCTCAACGCGTCCATTCTCACCAACGCCGCCTTGATGCACGTAACGAACGCACACAGCCACTCCATTGCTACGGGTCAGCTCGACTGGTGAAAGACCCAGCTTGGAGCAAGCACTATTTTAACGTGCTGTCAGTAACAAAGAATAATTGTATTCAGTGTAGTAACACTTGTTCCAAGAGCGCACTCTGTCCTCAAGCTTGTGTTTTAGTTTAACTCACAATCGCCACGTTGTTGTTTAAATATGTCAAGCCAGATCTGAAAGTCCGAATCGTGCTTCAGGGCAGAAGCAGCGGCCATGTTTGTATGTCATCTCTTCGCGTATCCTTATCAGCACTGCGTGTCGGGAAGGGTTGCAAAGGTGGCGTCATGAGCGGTGTGTTGTGTGGGTTGTTTGTGCCATAGAGTTTCCTACAATACTTACTAGAGGGAACTCTGGCGCTAGTGTCTATGGGAGCTGCAACGCATGGCGCTTCAGCCAGCATGGGAATGATGGGTAGTACACGGATTTGTCTAAGCTTCGTTCTTTCGGCTCCGTTTGGCTCCGCGATCGCTTGCATCCGCTTTGTCACAAAACGAAGTTCAGCAAAAGTCAGCAATTCCACTTCACTACTTTAACCTTTTTAGGCTCACCAATTCAAGTCTGGTCACGAAGTTCACAACGATCCGTTCTTTTATCCCAGAGAAAACCAAAACACAGCAATAAACAAAGCCACAAGTGCGTTCGAAGCCCCCCAAGTACGAAGACTATAGGCAAATCCGTGTACTACCCATCATTCCCATGGTGGCTGAACGATCGCAGCGCCAGGGTCCCCTCTAGTTAATTTTAGGAAACTCAATGGTTTGTGTATCCTGGATGATTTCGCGCCGAAATTTGTACCGTTCGTGTTACGTGCGCGTCCGATCGTGGCAGTGACGAACCGTGACTTGTTCGGAACAGTGCGAGGCCGCTACAAGGATGCGTTTTTTTACTGTGAGCGCTACTTTGTTATCAGTTCAACAAATATGTGGTGCACGGAAGAAAAGACGAACTTGGTAAGTGCTTTTTTTCGTTTCGGGTTCGTCCTTTGTATAGACGGACTTCTTTTACTGCGAAAGCACTCTGTACCCTACCTATCGAGCTTTTGCAGGTATCAGGAAAGAACATGACGCTTCAGCTGGACTCACTAGAGGAAATAGTCGCCGGTGGTATTCGGCTCCTGGACATCAGGGCCTCGTAGGCAATGAGGCAGCGCACGCTGCCGCCCGCGCACTCATTCCCCGGGCCACTGCCTCGCCCACCGATGACCACTTTGATCCAGAAGAGTACTCTCCTCTTCTAACTTTTAAAGCTATAACTACTCATTATCGGGACTCCCACCGCCGCTTTCCTGCGCTTTGCAAGGCGGACGACAGAATTCTTCTCCGACTATTCACGAATACGTTACTGTGCCCGGCAGTGCTTAAACATTTTGATTCTTCTTTTTCCGGCCTCTGCCTGTACTGTGCGGAGGTGGCTGACACCTACCACATACAGGGGTGGAAGCGGGCTTGAGTGTTTTGGAGCAGCTCACGGAGCAGGAATAATGCTGTTTTGGAGCAGCTTTGGAGCACCAAAATGTGTTTTGGAGCAATGCAAGTTAGTTTTGGAGCAGAATTTTATGATCAAATATCATTGTTCTTTTTTATTTCTGGTAAACACAAGAAATTCCAATGTGTGTGTGCGCATATATATATATATATATATATATATATATATATATATATATATATATATATATATATATATATATATATATATATATATATATATATGCGCACACACACACGCGCGTACGTGTTATCAGAACATCACAGCTGAGATAGAGCAATGACTCAGGAAAATGAGATAAGCGATGTTCTGAATAGCTACACTTGACTAGACTGACAAATGAAAAACATCATAAAGATAACGAACGTTTTTCATCAGCGGTGTTTTCGCACCGCGTTTGCCGGGTTACTACATTTTCGTCAAAAGCCTACGCCGGCTTCAAAAAGTTCCTTCGAAATGCGCGGAGGTCAGCGCCGTCTGGAGGCATTGGGAGAAACCAAAGAAGCACGTGTCTGCACCCTAAACTCCGTTTGTCGGACGAGCGGGCGATGTGCCGCGCGAGGCGTTTTCTTTTCTACTTCGAGGAGGAAGACGCGGCGGCGCGATTTTGAGATGGCGTTCGTCAAAAGGACGCGCGCGACCCTCCGACCACGCGTCAGTCGCGCATGAAATCAAGCCATTCAGGACGCAACAGCGCGATTTCGCGAAGGCGTTCGTCAAAAAACACGCGCGTCCCCCCAAACGCGCGTAAATCGCGCCAAAAATTGCGCCATGCGGTTCGACCTTCTCCCTTCAAGTTCCCTTCCAAGATTTGTCAATTATTGGTGTCGCTTATATGCACGCATATGCGGTACTTGAGATGCCATGATACTAGACGTCGCAATCGCACAATTTGTATCCCGTGGATCTGTTTTCGTTAGTACCTGACATTTGTCTTTTCAGTAATAAACGTTCCAAGTGTCTATCTTGTTCTTTTTTTGTATATTTCTTCACTCGCCACCTCATGAGCCAAACCACACGCGGCAACGGCGGCGAGCGGCATGCCATGTAGTGCTGCGGATGGTACGAGCTACAGCGTACTCGACCACGAGCCGAGCGCAGGTTCTGACGAGCCAAAATCGAACAACGCGACCGATCGCACTAGCGATACTAAGCTCGTCCCTGCACGAGCGCGTTTAGATGCTGCATTTATAACGTCTAAGGGCTTATGTGCAATGCAACAAATTCTGCACATGGAGAGGCACGCTTTCACTAAAAAAATGAGTTTCGGAAATGGTCCAACCGACTTGCACGGAGCGGGGCCCTGTGAGTGGTTTCGCGGTTGGTAGTGGCTTCACTGACCGCAAACAGATAAAACATTTTTTTTTTTCTTTCTCATGAAGACTTATGACACAAAATCCACATTACACACTCAACTATACAGCGGTTTCCTTAATGCAAAGTTCCTCGTGCGCGCAGCGCACCAGAAAACTCCATTGCCGCCGGCGTCACAATCAAAATATGGCCGCACAACTCACTTTCTTGTAGCTAGCTCCTGACATGTACAGGCTCGCTAGCTTTTTTGTGCCTTCGACAACGTCACGAGAGCGCGCCAAGTGATGTGATGATGATATAAGCTTGCATAGGCGTGCCATGGCACGGATGACAGCGGCACATAAAGGCACCAAACGTAGCCTCGGTGATCGGTTCCGGAAGCGCACTGGAGCCCATCGCGGAGGCCGTGCACCGAAGACCACTTGGGAGCAGTTTGGGCGCAATAATGTGTTTTGGAGCAGGATGGCGCAGCAGAAGCGGATTGGCGCAGCGCTTCCACCCCTGCACATAGTATGGGCATGCCAGCTCAATCCTTCTTTAGCCCCGAACCCCAACCCAACCCGAGAGGACTGGGAGGCGGCCCTGCTCGGCTGCCAGGACCTTCCGGCCCAAAAAGCCATGGCCCGGCGTGTCAGGACAGCGGTCACGACCAATGGGGTCCCTGACTAGGGACTCCACCTGGTATTGTAAGGGAGCTCACCCACTAGGGGCTGGTTTCCCGAACAACCTCTCTGTATATAACAGCTTAATAAATGTTTACTACTACTACTACTACTCCTCACCGTTTCTACGAACGTGCCTAGGCCACTCGGGCTTCGCTTTCGTTGTCACTGTCGGCAGCGCGCTTGTCACGCTTGTACGTAACGATCTTTGACATTCCAACCACGTTTGGCGTTGTCCGCGACCTTCGAACGTGCTTTCGGATAATGCCACGGTGTTTGGTGGAGCCAAACCGTACCATTTTTTTTTTCTTTCGCAGTCTTCCCCATCGCTTAAATGTGTCGAGGCTTGTCAGCGCAATATAAGTGCTGCTATTCGTGCGTTAGTGAAGGACGTGCGCTTCAGGGGAAAGTGTTTTGTGTACTGAAACTCGGGCTCCCTCGCGGTATCGGCAAAGTGAGCAATGCCATTCTTATTAGTATTTGTAGCAACAGTGCTTTAGGTGGCCCTGATACACAGACGTGAAGACGAGATAAACCCCACAACTAGTGCTTTCGAGAAAATAGGCTAACTAAACTGCAGCTTGCCTTTCACTAGGGGAGAGGGAAGCGGCGAGATAAGTGCGGCACATCCCACGCATCGTGGGAATCGATGTTATGCGAAGCAGGCGATGGGAAAGTGCCTATGCCGCATTTCCTACATTCAGCCAAACGTTAATAGGTGGGCGGACGCATGGACACACGGCGGCAACTGCGTAACAGCATCAGTGACACGTAATATCTTGCAATCACTCCGAGACACTGATCGCCTAGAACTAGTCACAAGGATGGCACCAGCACAGGGAAACTCTGTCAGTCACTACTGTTGTGCACAGCCTTTGGTTTGCAGCAGAGAAGTGCAGGCCATAATGAAAGATTGTCCAGTCCTGTAATGATGTAAATGATCGTGACATTTGGCAGCATCGTTTCATACTACAGGCGGCAACCTTGCTTGCCGCGTCGTCCTTGCACTAATGCAAGAAATCTCAGATGGCGACAGCGGCGAGCGGTGAGAGGCAGAGCGCTGTTTAAGGACCACCGTCGCGCATGCATTGTCGGGCTTTTGTGCTCTGCACCAGAGGAAGCTGCGAAGTCGAATATGTCGGTTACGTGCATTTTTCCTCGCTCGTTCCTCTCACGCTGGCTCTTTAGATGGGTACCGCGTTTCTCTGTGCAATCGACTTGCCTCCACTCCAACTTGTACATGGAGTATTTGTGTGCGTTGCACAAGCTCAGACGTGTCCACTACGTCTTGACGTAACCAACAGTTGTGCAATCGGTCTTGGTTTTATTCAAGTAAATACGGTCCAGAAAATGTCTCTATTCTTGTAGATATGTAGGGATGCTTTGCAACAAAGTACTGTCCTTATTCCAGGAATTCGTCAAGTGGCTCCCAATTTGCCTGCATTTTCGGCACGTCTGCATCCGCTTCTGGAGTGGGATAGAACCGCTTTCACAAAGACAGCACAAAGAGCTATGTCGCCAGCGCCCGGGTGGAGATGACACTCTTTCTAGCATGAGTTCTCTTACTGACGCTAAACCAACCTGAAAATGTCATATGTTCGTGTAGTTCACGAGCTTTTAATGAAAAAAATTGGCCGCGTATCTGCGTGCTTCGCTGCAAATGTCGTCTAAAGACGATAGAAGGGGCGCTGCGTGAGATATGGACGCCATCTGGCAATACGTCGGGAAACATGAGTGCTGTGTTGCGGGCTGGTAGTCCCGGCGCAGCGGCAGGCGAAGACCGGCGGTGACCAACGCGACCGGCGCGGACGCCGGCCAGCCCGAACACGCTGTTTGGCGCGATGCGCCGAAGGAGAGGAAACGTCCGCACTCAACGAGTACTCTCCACAAACTCTCTTATTTACACGTCGCCTGGGTAAAACAGGAATGCCAGAGCGGCGCCCCCTGTCATTCGTACAATGCAATACTGAACCGAAACCGAAACACAACATGAGCTTGTGCAGAGGGCACGGAGGAAGACAAGTTTCAGCGCTGTCGCATTTTCAGCGCAGCTTAAGAAACTAGGGTCTTTAAGATTGCGTATCTATGTATTTTCTATTAAAGGAACACACCACCTAATACTTACCTAATGATGTTGCGCCTCAGATATGCGTAATATTTACTTTTTGATCGACAACGTTCACAAGTATGAACAGCCGTACCAGTTCAAGATGGGTGGGCGGTAAGCAAGCGGTTCAACTTTGGCCGGGTGGCTGAATCGGGGGACGTGCCGACAAACAGAAAGACAGCCCAAAATTTCTGCGTTTAAGTTCCCCAAGGAAGACTATCGTCTTTAATAAAAATATGTCCAGGATGGTATTTGAACCCGGGCCCTCTGCGCGGCAGTCGAGTATTCGACCACCGAGACACGCTGGTGCTTGAAACTCCTTTGCAAAAATACCCTATATAGACGTAATGTCGGGCAAGGAATCGTGTTAGCATGTGTAATATTGCGTGGCAGAAGAGTAAAACAACCAGGCGTCACACAATGCTAATTGCGCAACGAGTGTGTGGTTTAAAGCTTCCCACCCACTGCAAAGCGCTCAGCCATTATTCTTCATCGTCATCAGCCACATGCAGCATCAACAAAGTGCACATAATGCCTCACAGCTGTGTATCGGGTACCTGGCTTATCCGCAGAAAGACAAAGAGTGGCATAGTGGGTGCTTCTCTACTTCACAAATATTATGATTTATGGCGCAGTGGGTACCGTGCAGGTGTGATTGTATTAGATGCCCCAAAAGAGTTCAGAAGGAGCTCTGGAAAGGCCGCTCTTCGGGCTTTCGCTGTGACTGTGCTGCGCGTTGCACGCAGACCTGGCATTTTTTTTTAATGGTATTGAATGCATTCACGCAATCTAAATGTCTAATGTGCTCTTTCTTGTTAGCTTCGCTATTTTTATCAGTGCCAGCTCTCAGCATACATGTGTTCATGTGAAACAAACTACGCAACTCAAGTCTGCAACAACTTCCAAAGAAAGAAGGAGTCTATAAACAAGGAGCTCGCGAACAGCTAAACACTTACTGCGTTGCAAAACTTTATTTACAGATGACATTTCCACTGCTATTGCTTCCATCCGACCTCATCGTTCTGCCGCAACTCTTTGGTGACGCTTGAGCCAGTGCCCATCGCGCGACCGAAACGTGCAATCCTTAAAGATACACACTATATGGGAATAAACCTGTGCTAAGATGTGGGAAAGGATAGACAGGCACTTCAGTGCTCTAAATCAGGTTGGTTGCCTGGGCAACCTCGTTCTCGATGAATTCAAAAGTTCTTTTCTTTTTCTTCTTCTTTTTTTTTTTGTTTTTGCACATTGCACAAGACGACGCCCTCAGAGGCTGCTTTTCTTTTGCTTTGCAGCATGGGCATTCAAATTCGCAAAACTTTAAAGAAACTTCCAGACATTTCGAGAGCTCCCAGAAGTGAAAATTCTTCCAAGTTCTTTTTTTTTTTTTCATAATACATGCAGCATACTCGATTAGGTTGCGCTTTTGAGGGCAAGTTTAGAGTGCGTACCTGAGTAAGAAGGAAGCGAACAGTGTGGGAGTTGGGAGTTGCGAGTCCTGACGCGTGCGACTGGGCTAGGAGGATCGCATCTAGCTCAGGGCTCAGGAGTAATTTCGTCGTCCTTGGTTTCCTTGACACGGATATAAATCTAATAACCTGACAGTTTTGCATACCGCCTCCACCGGAATACAACTCGCGTGGAAGCAGTGAAATTGTTGATCTTAGTTAAAGCGTGCAAGAGTGGAGTCTTGGTGAAAAACTGACAGGGTCCCTTGTGCATTCGCCTAAGACGAATCGAAGGCGAAATCCATTATCTTCTTTTTCTTCTCAGTCGATGTACTGATCCTCCTCCCGCGTCCAGAAGCCTTATGTACTGGTTTCGCACTGCCTCCAGGATCGGATGCATTGTAAGCTTTCTGTACCTCATCTCGCACTGCCTCCGGGATCGGCTCACCTGCGACCAAGTGAAGATGTCGTGTGATGGCGTCATTATGACGTCACGATGAAGTCACAAAGTTTTGCGATCTGTGACGTCATGATGCCGTCGCATGGTGACATCATCACGTGATGAGGATTTTTTGCGTCACCCGTGTTGACGACGCCTACGCGGGACGCCGACGGCCAATTTTTGCATTTGATGAGGCATCACCATGAGGCAATATAACTACAACACATATTCATGAGACATCAGAAATATTGTAGCGCGGCGCCAGTCTTGGTCAGCTGTTCGCTCAAAGGAAGAAGGAAGCCCCGTGGCTCGGGACGCACAAGGTAGATAAAACGTTCGGGCACTTAGCTGGCTTAACACCGCAGCCGCTGGCGCTTCGCTTCGGTCTCTCGCCTCCTTCCTCGGCCGTCCGCTTTCGTCTCCCCGATAATGTAGCGACAACGGCACGTCCACTGCGGACGCCGCGACGTCATCGCAACATATTTCACACTTCTGAGCGCTCAACGCCGCCCGTGATAACAATGGCTATTGTCATTCGAACCAATAATTGTACCATGACCAGTTTATGGCGTTGAAAGGACAGCTTCCAGTGCAGCGAAGGGCCCATTTAGAGGTATGGCTGCGCGTTGAATGCGTCGGGGAGGATCTTATGCAATGGTCTGCTTTCGTTTTGGACTGCCGCCTTAATTTATTTTTTCTCGTGCATGTCCTAATACGTGACAAAATGTTTTTATTGCCACAGCAGTTATAGCGGCACCCTAGACGAGTTTCCGCCGTCGCCGTAATGTTCCGTAAATTTCTCAGTACAATAATGTAATAAATACGTCGGGCAGTAAGTAAATTCTTTCGTTTAAGTCTTTCTGGCCTTCACAATGGCGAGAATGCATACAGAGAAGAAGCTCTGAAAATAGCGTTACATATATAGACCACTTTCTTCGGTGAAGGCAAGAACTAGGGTAACGACACCCACTAGAGTGCGTGCTGCTGTTTGCTTATCGATATGCCGTCCGCGTAGTAATGACCAGAGCACATTCATAGAATGACCTGTCGCAACAACGTACGTTCGACCCGAGGAAGGAAAAGGCAGGGCATAGGATGAAACAATCACGCGCGTGGCCACCAGATATCCTTATGCCCTACTTAGGAAGCCGCTCCATTACATCTTTCGCCGACGTATAGCGCTGACGACCCTATAACAATAAGACAGGCGATGGTTCACTGCTTCTGGGCCAGACGAGACACAGGGAGCAGACGAGACACACCAGAGTTCGTGTCGTGGTGATGCGGTCGCACCTGCACTTTTATATCTTGGTACAACAAACGCGCTGCTCTTACGGCAGCCCTCTCGGGTTACCCCTTGTCAGATGTCATTGCGGGAGAGAATAGCTTATGGTGCTCATCAGATGAATAATGAATATCCCGTTCCTCTACTACGGATAGTGCCACCTTTATTTTCCGAGTATCGCCTCAATATAGCATCCTCTCTAGCATCACGATATGGGGTTAGCTACTTATTGGCTCAGGCTGTAACGCCACGTGATCACATTTATTATCTGGTACCCCTGCCGCTTCTTTTTTTACTGTGGAATTGCATCACTGAGCTTCCGAACGAAACTTCGCCGGTGTGTAGCATGTAATGAGTAGAGACCTGATTTTAGGCAATTGCCTATATTGTTCCTCGCGCTCCTATCGCGCCATTTTGATATATGAGCATGAATTAGAGGTTAAGTAGGGCTTTTATTGTGTTTTTATAGTGCCTATAAATGCCTGTTTTTGGCTTTCGTGCCTAAATGCTTACAAGTGCCTATAAATGCCTTTTTTTTCAAAAATGGTGCTTATATGAACACTATTTAGTCTAATCAACTCCCGGAAACAACCGCTAGCAGCAGTGAAGTGTGACACTCCAGCGAGCATTCGTCGCCGCGCTGACATGGCGCGAGCGGTTGCCGAATGCGAAACCGCGAAGAGCCGTCAGCGGAAAGGAGGGTGAAGAGCAAGAAAATGAAAATTGTAATTTACTTTTTAACTTGTTTACTGCAGTAGCGTAGCCATAACTCTTTTTCAGGAGGGGGGTGGGGGGTTAAGCGCACTTTAGGTATGTTTATGCGTGCGTTTGTGTATGTGCGTGTATATATACACATGCAAAACTGAAAAGTGTCGGAGGGAGGGGGTGTTGCGGAACCGCTCGCTCCCCCCCCCCCCCCCCCCCCCCCGCCTTCAATGGTTCACTGGCAGCGGAGACATTAGCCCTACGCGACTCGACCCGTTCAATTGGAGGAATCCCTCCCGTCTGGTCTTTTAGCGATCTGGCTATCTGCTGCTGCTCTGCCCTTCTCAGTCATGCTCAAAAGACACCCGGGAGTGTGTTGATTCGGCAGTGGACACGCGCCTCACCGTGCAAAACACGGGAAAGCCTGTGTTCTGCGAACCGTGCGGGACCACGCAGAATTGCACGACTGTGTTCAACTGTTGGCGCCTTTGTGCCATCTTGACCAACAACATTTTTGTTTTCCTGTCGTAGATGGAGGTCGCGCATGTCTTCGTCTGAAATTATTTGCATTTATGTGAAAATTTATTGTACTTATATTTACGATATTGGAGGCCTAACACGTTGTTTTGCCTACCTATTTTTGGGGCCCAAAACGAGCTCTTTTAATGCCTAAAAATCCGGCCTCTAGTAATGAGTACGTGTTTAGGAAGACGAAGAAAATGTAGTGCTCCTTCATTTTTTTTTTTAATTTGTGAACGCTTTCGCTGGTCGTGCTTTCCTGTAAAAATGGTATCTAGGTAATATTAAAGCCGTAGCCCCAGGGAAAAAGGTCGAAAACGATTTCACGTTTCTTGAGGCAAAAATATGTGCGATATTATAAATATTCTCTAAACATTGCAGAAAATTTTACTTTGTCACTAACTAGCGCATTCGCTCTGCCTTTAGGCCGGGCGAATGCGCCGCCTGTTTAGGCAGTGGTTTAGAAACGTAACTTGGTAAAGTCAACCCTTGGGCTAATTGGTTATGCATAGTAATAAGGAAACAGCGCGACTTCTTTAGACGGCGACAAAACCAAAGCGAAGGACACGGTTTAGAAACGGTAAGGCCAGGTAAAGAAAGCTGGAGCTGAGGGAAATGTTTCAATTAAGTAATCGGTCTGCTTGGTCAGCGGAAAAAAACACCCGGCCTCGCCTTCTTCTATTTTTTGATTGAGTGGAAGGAAGGCGAAGTCGACTTCTGCGCCAGAGGAAAACACTTGCGAGTGAAATACGAGTCACCGCAAACACGTGCCCTAACGCACTTCCTATATAAAGCACAGGTGCAAGGAGAAACCAGCCGATAAAGAAAGGAGCTACAACAGCGCATTAAGGGAACGCGAAGTAGTACTTCGTATCTTTTCTTGCGTATGTGTTTTTTTATTTGGCGCGTCATTGCAGAATACTGCGTCTCCTCCTTTTCATCATTCAGAACTCTAGCAACCGTCTTTCCTTCTTTATTTCTTTATCTGCGTGGCCATTAGCCCTTATTACTTCCGTGGTACACGCGAAGAGGAGTCTGCTTACGAAGCGTATATCAAGGCTGCCTGTTTTATGGCGCTACCTCGCGGGGCTCCAAAGAAGCAAAGAGCCGCAAAACGGCACCCACGTAGTCCATACAGTGCTTAAGCCGTCGACCAAATACTTTATTCTCCGCAATATTGTGCTCGGCTCAGATTCCTAACGTCTCACATCGTCAGGCTAGCAGTAGCTGGGAGTCTCGGCCATCGCGCGGTTTGCACTGGCGCAGTTTCAGCGTGTCAGCGACATTCCGGAAGCAAGAGGAAAGAGAGAAAAAGAGAGGGGAGGGGAAAGACCCGAAAGAGCAAAGGGAGCCAGATTAATTTGGCCAAGGCTAGCCCCGTGTTTCGGATGCAGAAATGTACTCACGTTGCTGAAACGTCCGTGATGGACAGAACGTTCGCTCACACAAACGTGTCTCATACTCCAGCGATTCGCTTTCCGGTGCCTGTTAATTATAATAAAGGCAAGGATTAGCCCACACTTCGTCAAGTGCCTTCGTGTGTCTCAGCAACTCTTCAGCGAAGTTGTAGAGGAAATAGTATTTAGTTTGCGATAGTTCGTGTGTTGAAATTTATATTGTAGCACTTCTTCTTGTTTTTTTTATTTCTAGCCTTTGTCGTCGTCGTCGTCGTCGTCGTTGTAGTAGTAGTAGTAGTAGTAGTAGTAGTAGTAGTAGTAGTAGTAGTAGTAGTAGTAGTAGTAGTAGTAGTAGTAGTAATAGTGGTTGTAGTAGTAGTAGTAGTAGTAGTAGTAGTAGTAGTAGTAGTAGTAGTAGTAGTAGGAGGAGGAGGAGGAGGAGGAGGAGGAGGAAGAGGAGGAGGAGGAGGCGTCACGCAGGTCAAGTGGGGAGTGAATAAACAAATAAATAAAACGAAATGATAATGATGATTGAGAGAGTGATGATGAAGCTCGGTCACACATATTCACGCGCTTACAGCTTCGCTGTGCGAGGCTTTTTACGGCGTGGAACTGGCTGTTTTCTTTTTTTCTTTGTTTGCTTTTGCACATTAGGAAAAGCTTCTTGACTGGCGGCAAGCAACGATATCTGAAATAGAAGTTAACGCGCTGTGCGCTGCCTGTCGGCATCACATGGTTGTGTGACAAAAACAGGCCTGTTGATGAATTTTCCTTTTTTCGTTCAATAATAATAATTTTTGGGGTTTAACGTCCCGAAACCACGATATGATTGTGCGGGGAGCCGTAGAGGAGGGCTCCAGAAATTTCGACCATCTGGGGTTCTTTAATGTGTACCTAAATCTAAGTACACGGGCCTCAGGCATTTTCGCCTCCATCGAAAATGAGGTCGCCGCCGCCGGGATTCGATCCCGTGATCTTCGGGTCAGCTGTCAAGCACCATACGCACTAGACCACCGTTTGAGTTCCTTCTTTCGTTCAATTCGCTATAGAGAGTAACGTGACTGAAAGAAGGCAATTCGGTGTTGCGTACAATAAATTGCCCAACCTGTGTGGCAATGTAGCCGTTATTGTGACATCGGAAACGATAAGCTTAAAGAGGGGCGTAGCCAGCAGGGGGGGGGGGGTGTTAAAGCCCCCCCCCCCCCCCCCTGAAAAAACATTTCTGGCTAGGCGCCGGATCAGCTATGTCACCCTCGTCTTCGCAATCTTGGCTCACAGTATCATTAGCACGGCAACGTTTTACAAAAGTGCAACACGTGCCTGCTTTACTGCAGCGTATCTGTTCACCAGCGTCAACCGACGAGCACTGTGAGAAAGCAGAGCCTGGCGGCATAACCCCGAAGCGCTGATGGCTCGTCCGAGGCCAAGGTCAGAGGAAGTCACAAACACTGTAACTTAATAGACCTTTTTCAAGCACACGAGCGCCACCAACGGGCGCGCAAGCGCTCGTGGGAAATGTGTGTACGCCGCAGCAGCCGCCGCGACGAGCGCGCGGGCCTTGCGCTGTAGCTTTCCGCTTGCGCCGTGTCAGGACTTCTTAGACACAGTGAATTTGGCAAGGTGCAACATGTTACTGCGCAATTCAATCACGAACTTCAGTGTTTAGCTGCGACGGCCTCTCGACGATTTCCATCTGTCCCACTGTTGGACCAGTTGAGCGGATCAGAAGCGTCGCCTTATACATATATATATATATATATATATATATGTGTATCAAAACAACAACGGGTTTCTAGGTCCGATGAAATATTCACAGAAACATCAAACAGACGCGCGTGCGAAGCAACTTTATTAACGTTTCGCTCGGGGTCCGAGCTTCATCAGAAGCTCTGATGAAGCTCGGACCCCGAGCGAAACGTTAATAAAGTTGCTTCGCACGCGCGTCTGTTTGATGTTTCTGTATATATATATATATATATATATATATATATATATATATATATATATATATATATATATATATATATATATATATATAGATTGCACCAGTGCGCCTTACGGCATAAATGAAAAAAAATCTACAACTATGTTGCCTATGAAGTGCAGGAGCGGTCTCTGATTCGCGCATGCATTTGTAATCAACGTCCATAGACACTGTCGACGAGTACAGTGTGAGGTTCTGATATTTGAAGAGTACACTAGAAAGTGTAGTCGGCATTTGGGGAAATGAGACATTCATTGCGTCGCTCGCACCCTACATGTAACGAACGATAAGTGCCCGCTAACCTTCGTTGGTGCTATAACTACAGGTTGGAGTAATACTTAGAGCGAAAAAAGAAAGGAGCACTACAAGGAAGGAAATGTAAACCAGCGCTCACGCACAACTGAAAGTTTATTGCACGCGTGAAAAAAAGCATATAATACAAAAATGGGAGGGCGTCGCGCGTGTCATAAAGAGGCACAAAAGGTCAAACAACCAAGGTGCGTCCTTACAGTCGATTACTAAAGCCGAATTACTTGTCTTGTAACGACTGAGAAGGTTGAGTGACACAATGTGTGGCGCTATTTGTGACATGATATGCCTCCGAAATTTGTCGCGTTGTCCTATTAGGTTGATGGTACAAAATTACCATGCTTTCTAAGACGGAATTACATTTTCATGACTGAAATAGCTATGCGAGATGAGACGGCTCCATTCAATGAATTTCGATGTTCGCTGAGGCGCGTATTAATACATCGATCAGTCTGGCCGATATACATGTGGACACAAGAAAGAGAAATTTGCGGTTAACTCCTACACAATCTCCTACACAACTGGCATGCCTCTGACCGCATTTTTCTTTCCCCACCGCAGACCCCTGCGACCTTAATGCGACTAAGCTTATTTGGGATGGCAAACACAACCTTCACCCCCACATCACTTCCCTACATTCTTCAGGTCATGCGACTTCTTATACATACGTGGAATAACTGCAATATTTCTAGTTTCTTCATTATTTACGAATGGAGGACGTGCGTGTTAATTTTTCTTTGCCATGCGAACAGATTTTCTCAAACCGATACAGCGATAGGCAGGATATCCCGCCTCTTTGATCACTTTGCAGCTGGAAACTACTGCTCATCTTATGAGCGCAAGTTTTTTTACAGCGAAAGCTGTTATGAGATCATTTCACCGGCCGTTTTTGGCGCCGTAGTTGTCCGCCGCCGCCGCCGCCGCCGCCGGTGTCCGTAACCAGTATCGCTCGAAATAAGAAAAAAAATTAAATAAGAAAAAAATTCCAGGATGGCACGAGGTTCGAACCTGGGCCCTCTGCGTGGGAGCCCAGTATTCAACCTCTGAGCCATGCCGGTGCTTGAAACTGCTTTGCAAAAAGGTCCTATACAGGCTTGATGTCGGGAAGGAACCACATTAGCATATGCAATATAGCGTGGTAGAAGAGTAAAATAAGCACCAAGCGTCGCACAACGCGAATTCTGTAACACGGCGTCACACAATGCGCAACGAGTAGGTTGTTGAATGCTTCCAACCCATTACAAAGGGCTCTGCCATAATTCTTCGTCGTCATCAGGCACAACATCAACAAAGTGCGCATAATGCCTTACATGCGTTTAGCAGGTACCACGGCTCTCCGTAGAATGACGAGAAATGGCACAGTGCCTGCTGCCCTGCTTCTCAAAAATTACAATGATTTATAGCGTAGTGGGTTCCTCGCAAGTGCACTTGTATTGGTTGCCAAGGAAGCCCATAAGCGCATGATCCATTTCCTCGGGGTCTCAGTAAAATTACAATGATTTAAAGCGTAGTGGGTTTCTCGCAAGTCCACTTGTATTGGTTGCCAAGGAGGCCCATAAGCGCATCTATTTCTTCGGGGTCTCAGTAAAGTTCTTCGCCCCCCCCCGTCTCTCTCCCACGACAACGTATGTTATACAGCATGACGGGAGAGGGAAATAGCGACCGGGCGTCACCCAATGCAAATTACATAACTGCTGGGCCGCTTAAAACTTCCAACCCATTACAAAGGGCTGAGCCATAATTCTTCATCGTCATCAGTCGTCGCTTCAACAAAGTGAACATAATGCATTACAGACGTGTAGCTGGTGCCTCGCTTCTCCGCTGAATGACGAATAATGGCTTAGTAGCTGCTTCCCAACTTCATAAAAATTGCTATTTATGGCATAGTGGGTACCTTGCTAGTGTACTTGTATTAGTAGCCCCAAGGGAGCTTACAACGGGCTCTAGAAGCGCCGCTCTTCCAGCTTTCGCTGTGACTGTGCTGCGGTTTCAGCGCAGGCCTGGCGTTTTGTAATGCTGTGCGTAATCATGACATCACAATTCCTCGTTTAACAATATTCGAATGCGCCCACGCGAAATTAAACAACGATTTCGCTGAACGCGGGCTATACTGCCCACAAACATGCATCGCAGTGAAACTTAAAAGCATGTATCAAGAAACTGCAAATTACCAGAGCAAGACATCTCGCAAGTGAATTATAGTCCCATCCCTTTTTCTTTAAACACGTTTTGAATGTGCTCACTTCGTTGTACAGCGCGTGCCTTGTCAATTAAAATCAAACAATCATCCGTATACCTGAACACTGAACACCTCTCTAGTATGGTTAAACCCGATCACGAGCCGCTATGGCATTAAATGCCATATCGGCTTGTGAACAAGTAATCATTGAATAAATACGAATTCGGTGTTCCAGCTCACATTGCTCACGATAGCATGTTTTGACTGCATTATCGGCACGTGATAACTCGGTTGCCGCTTAACTGCTACATCCGGTATACATCCGCTCGGTAATACCTAAACTGACTGCATCATTCCTTCCGCATTTCATGCCTAGAGATACATGCAGGTGCGTTCAAGCATGTGTAGTATTTAGGATTTATTAATAGTCAACCAGCGGCCGCGCGTTTTTTTCGCTTGGTGCTCCCACGGCGCCAACGAGCAGCGAGCGACGGAACAGCCGGCGGGCTCGCCGTACACACTTTTCCCATAGTGCTTCGCGCACCCGCAGGGGGTTTTGCGATTGCTTGAAAAAAAGGTCTATCGCACATGCGCAGATTTTGTAGATACCGCGGCTAAACGGCGCAGCGTGTTACTACCGCTACGCGTTTTTCAGTACCACGGCTTTTTCATTCGGCTGTGATAAGAAGGCTTGAGACCGGGCTAATTGCTTCTCCATGTTACTGTGTATTACACGGTACAACTATATAAAATGGCATGAAAAGAAGCAGTCATGCGCTGCCTTCTCCTCTTCATTTTTTTTTTCAGTGCTGCGCTAAAATGCATGGTGTTGTAGTAATAGGTGCATTCTGCAAGGCTAAAAATATACATCATTTACCATCAGAAGAGTAGAAAGGAAAAAGTCTGCAAATAAGTAAGAATGGAGGAGAGAGTACTTGACAGTTTCGTGGGCGGAAACTGGAACAGAACTGCAGTAAGTGCTTTGTTATACTACGGTCCCGTAGTTAAAGAGCTCTTAAAGGTCCGTTGCCCGTGGCGACAGGCTGTTGGCGGTGGTCTTATGTCTGATCCAGTGCGCAGCAAGGTGGCAATCGTAGCCGCCAAAGTACCCTGCACTGCTGTCAATGCTACGCACACATTTAACATCTGACTTTCCTGTGTTTCGGGAGAAAAATACTGTTTCTATCTATGGCTGCGTAACAATGGATATTGTTTGTTGGCTTGACATAGCGCCGCATTGCATTAGGAGATAAGTAGCAAGATAACGAACGTAATCTGCAACGCCCGCTATCCTTACGTTCATCTTCCTGTAGTTTGCTCTGTAAATGAATGAAGCACTGTTTCAAACAAATGCACTTCCTTTTAGACTTATAGGAACCGTATAGGGGCACTTGCTTCCCTCGAGGCAATTCAAACAGCTTTGGAAACTACTTTTTTTTGCAGAAGTATCTGTGTTCACATGTGAACATATAAATTATGCATGAGTACGTGACAACTGCTGAGAAAATACAGCGGTCAGTTGCACATTACTTTGAACACTCGAGTACCAGAACCTGACGGCACGAATCACTGTTACACTGTGTTTTATCGCCATGCAGTGCCAGCTGGAAGTATATATACACTGCACAAAACTGCGCATTTCAGAAATGTTGGCAGCGCGCCAGCTTACGCTAAGCCGACGCTGTCTTGACAAAGAAAACTTACGGCCTTTCCGACGGCGTGTTTTCACGCGCCATTTGAAGACCGCGCGACAAAGCCTGGGCATAACATAAGTATACAAAAGAACGCGAGTAAACATAAGCTATAGTGCTTTCGCAATAAGTTGTATATATGTGTAAATATATATACAAATATACTCACGGCTCCGGCTGTTGTAAATAGCGTCGAGGAGACGCGACGCCATTTACTTCCTGCTTTAAATGGTGCTTAGCGCTACCACACATTTATTATGAACAGACCTGGAACGACAGTCGAAGCTCCAGCAGCCGGCCAGGTTGGAAGCCTCGTTGCCTTACTCGTGGCGTAACATAAAAACAATAAATAGCGAAAAAAGTCACAGTTTCGCCGCAAGGGCGAAGCAATGAATGCGATAGCAAGAAAATTACACCATTTCCCGCTAAAGGGGAGCATGAGGCGATGCGAAGCTGGAGCACTTGCACGATCGTGTTCTGTTGGCGTTCTTTGGGCATGCTACCGACCTGGCGTCGTGGAAACCGAAGAGGAACGCTACGCGCGTCTTGTCTTCCCTCTAGCCTGGCCGTTAATTCTCACAGGGCGAGCGGGGAACGCAGTCGGCAGGCATGCGAGAGTGGGGCAGGGTAGGAGACGAGAGAAAGGGGGAGGGGACGGGCATGCGCTGGTGCTCATCACGGCGTCGCGCAGGAGAGAATTTCGGTATGTCTAGCCCCCGTTTCAGAGGAAGAGTGGACAGGGGGAGGGGAGAGGGAAAGTGGAGAGGGGAAAGGTGAGAGGGGGAGGGGAGATGGAAAGTAGATAGGGGAAGGGAGAGGGAAAGTGGAGAGGGCGAAATGGGAGAGGGTGAAAGGGGAGAGGGGATGTGGAGATATACATACTTATACATATACTGTGCATGACGGCGGCGACGGCGACGGCGACGGCAAAAATCAGCCGAGACTGTCCATATAATTGCTATCGCAATAAAACAAAAGAATAGCAGGGCCTAAAGTCAGACATAGAAGCGAAGGCGGACAAAGCGGCGAAATATAAAAACTCACAGGGCCCCTTGTGCATTCGCCTAAGACGACTCGAAGGCGAAAGCCATCTTCTCGGTCGAAGCATCGATCCTGCCCCGCTATCCTCCGAAATCTTTGTGCACTTAGCGTGCTTTTTCACTGCCTCCAACATCGCAGGCACCTCACCTGTTTTTGCACTGCCTCCGTGATCGGCCCACCTTTCACCAAGCTACGATCTCATGTGATGATGGCATCATGTGACGTTACGTCACGTGAGACCATGCCGGATATTGTGACGTCATGATGACGTCAACAATGTTGGTGATCTGTGACGTCATGATGACGTCATATGGTGGCGTCATCACGTACGTGATGACCTTTTTGCATCACTCGCGCTGTGCCCGACGCCGCAGGACGCCGACGGTCAATTTTCGCGTTTGATGAGGCATCTAAGGCTTTCGCCTAAAGAATTCACAAGCTTAGAACTGCAGCTGCTTCTAAACTTCGGCAGACTGCACAATTCGCTTACACAAGCGTCTTACACGAGCGGCGCAGTGCTCTGAAACGTTGAAATTAAGTTTCGCAACTTAATTCGGAAATAATGACGCCGATTTAAGCAGGCTTTTATAAAATATAACCCTCAACGACTTCTCTTCTTGGCTGTCTTCGCGGCGTGCTTGTTCACCTTTCAGGTGACGTTCAAGTGACATTTCTAGCGGAGTTTTGTGAAAATTGCAGTTTTCCGAGGAATGACCTAGCGATATTGCCGAAAGATAAATTGCCCACACTGTTGAAATTACGTAAGAACGTGAGTGACTAAGTTCGTGAGACCGTTATCGCTTGCACTAACGCCGTAGGGTTGACACTCTACTGAGTACAGTATTCCTGGCAATTGTAACTAATCACATTAGCCTTGCAGCCTCCGACAACTTATGGTTAGTTAAAGACGTCGTGTGATAAAACATCTACCGAGAGATGGGAAATCACGATTTCCAGAGCCCTCCACTACGGCGTCTCTCATAATCATATCGTGGTTTTGGGACGTTAAACCCGAGCTATTATTATTATTATTCACTTCAAATCACTTCAAATGGCTACCTTGCCAACAAAACTCCTAGCCTACAAAACATTCGTCAGGCCTATCCTCGAATATGGAAGTACAGTGTGGTTTCCTCACACCCGCACAAACATAAAGAAAATTGAAGCAGTACAGAGGAAAACCATAAGATTCATCCACAACAAATATAAGCGTGAACACTCACCCACTAGTCTTCTAACTCTTTCTGAACTTCCTACGCTAGAAGTACGAGCAAAACAGGCATGTCTAAAATTTATTTATCAACTCCTGCACAATTATTTTAAAATAGACATTTCAAATTACGTGTCTTATTCACAAACACGAGCCACAAGACACAAACATACACACACATTAGTACAATACAAATGCAACACTGATGTGTTTAAATATTCTTTTTTTCCGGTTGCCATTCGCGAATGGAACATGTTGGCCCCTCACATCACTAACACTGAGTCACTGTCTCAGTTTGAGTTAGAAATTGAAACCAATTCTTAGCTTCTTTAAATACCCAATGACAATGGTAATGAAACCAGTATGTACTACTTGTATATTCTGTAAACAGCCATGTAAGCGGCCTTATTGTTAAACTTGCCATTTTGTATGCACTTGTATTTTGTTTGTTATGTTGTGTAAATATTGCTTATGTACAAAGTGCCAGGTTGATGTTACTTTTATGTTCTGTATTACAGTTTTTTTTTACTATGATGAGCAATGATAGCATCTGTACAGAGTGCCCACCTGCTATGGTCTCTGTAGAGACTGGCAGTAATGCAAATAAATAATTAAATAAATAAATAAATAAATAAATTATTATTATTATTATTATTATTATTATTATTATTATTATTATTATTATTATTATTATTATTATTATTATTATTATTATTATTATTATTATTATTATTATTATTCTCGGAAGCAAATCGCATTCCGTTCCAAGCGAGTTGGTTGGTGTAAGTCGAATAATCTAACCGAGAGGTTCGCGGAACCTACACAGAATATAGAGCTTAAACAAGCATTGCGCAGTACGTGCTATATGCGGTCTCGAGCCCCGCGGGAGAAAATTACTTTCGACGCGCTTATACCAGCGAAGCAGCTTCGCCTTGTTTGCTGAACTCGTGGGACTATATTCTCGTCCGAAACAATGAACAGAAGAATGCACAAAACTTGATACGCGTAGTTGATTAAATTGTTGGTTGTTTATATCGGTTGTTTTATAAAGGCGGGGTTAGCCTGACAAACTGGCCATCATTTACTCTACTTGTTCGTTTCTTTCACTGTTCAAAACACTCCGCCAGGACGTCTTACGTCTTCTACTCGAATATCCACTCGAAGCGGTACTGCCGGCGAAGCGTAAATTATTAGGATTGAGGTATAGAAGGTTACTAGAAGAGAATAAGTTGGACGATCCGCTTCCATTTCTTCGCCATGACTTAAGCTATGGTGTACTCATAACAGTGTATTGTAAACCAGCCTGCGATTTGCAGGCGTCAACCACTTTATCATGTTGAAAAACGACCCTCCAAAACGATTACATCGTTTGGTCATTTAAAAGAACTGCATGATCAGTCGGGCTGTGATTGTGCCTGGCGATAGTAGGACACAGTGACAACGTTTTCTGTGCCTTCCGAGTGCAGGCGTTGCTATTCCCATGATTAGGCGATGAACACCGTTGCACAGAATAGAACGTGAAGAAGTTTAGCGTTTACACTTTGTGTGTCTTGCCTCGTGCCATCTACACCTGGTGTCACGTATTCTTCATGTTCCGTAAGGTGCAGCCAGACGTGAAAGATTGAAGTACTCTCAAGGCCACACCACCGACTCCAAATTATTATTCCATGAGTAAGGCTTTCAAGCACACATAAGAAGTTTCAGAACTACCAGTATGGTGAAAAATTGTTATAAATAGCGGGTTAACGCTGCCCATCGGGTATTGTCGTAAAGCTAGAATTACTTCCATTTCAATACGACGCTTCTCTACAGCATTTAATGCATGCGGGAATTGCCACATAGTCTTTGAAAAATAGAATAATTGCTCACATCACCTTCAGTTGTCGCTTTCTGTATAGGCACTAAAGCTACAACGTAGATGCAAGTTTAAGGCGTGCTGCAGCTAATTTACGGATGAAAAAAATCCCTTTGCCAGGAAAAGAGAGAGAAAGAGAGAGAGAAAGCTCTTTAATGAAAAACAGAGAATTCTGCCGGCGTACGTAAAGGCGCCTACAGGATACTCTGTATAGGGGAGGGCAGTGAGGACAGAAAGGCCCTAGGAGGAGGAGGGCAGAAAGGGAGAAGGAAAAAAAGGATAATATGATCGTGGCATGTACATGTCACAACGTAATGATGCTGATGTAAGTTAAATTACAGTTTATCAATTCGCTGAATGTCCTCGAGGAATCTGAACAGAAATTTAAAAATTTTACGTTGCTGAGCGGAGAAGACGTAGGTCCAAGTATTTTCCCGAGATCTAGTGGTGCTTGGAAAGTTGAGCATACTCTACTTTGGAGACAAGTTCTTTCTTTTCTGTATTCCTGGCAGTCAAATAAGATATGCTCTATTGTTTCTAGAACACCACAGTTATCACAGTATGGGTCACTGCTCAGTGTGGGAAAAGGGAAGCAAGCGTCTGACCTAATAGTTTTCTTTCTTTCTTTCTTTCTTTCTTTCTTTCTTTCTTTCTTTCTTTCTTTCTTTCTTTCTTTCTTTCTTTCTTTCTTTCTTTCTTTCTTTCTTTCTTTCTTTCTTTCTTTCTTTCTTTCTCACTGCGCAATGCTCCCTCCTAACTTTTTCCTTCCTCCATGCAGGGAATTGCACCTTCATCCACGTGCTTAGCAGCGCACCTCTTCAATTGCTACAGGCTACAACGACAATAATGCGTTCATATGGAGGCAACAATAAAATGTGGCTATGTGAAATGGCAAGTGATCTGGATAAAGTATCATATCGCCATACAAAAAACGGCCGATCCCCGACAAGCCCACGATCGAGAGAGCATCTGTTATTGGAAAACGGCGCATACAAATGCGCACGTGACCGGCGCAACTTCGAGGGCCGCATTTCTGTACGCTCGCCGGCGACGGGTTTTCTGCTTACAACGCCGTCGCCGCCGCTACAGAAATCTGTAACTCATAACGAGCTTCGTTTGAGAACTCCGGGCATGTCTCTTTGTATTCGCCCAAGACGACTCGAAGGCGAAAACCATTTGGTGTGGCTATTTTAACGCGATAGCGTTAAAGAGCTCGTATCGCAGAAATTCCGGCGTCGGCGTCGAAAACTAAGTGGTGGAAGTACGCACTAGGGGAAGGTTTGGAGGACTCTTAAAGGGGTACTGACACGAATATTTTGAGTTGTCCGTTTTTTGCGTCAAATGAAAGGCCAAGTCCTCAAGAGCCTAGAAAAGGTAATGCTAAGCGCGATTGCGCCCTGAAAAAGTAATTACAGTATGTTTTTAAAAGCTGGTTTCGGTTCCTACTGTACCCTGACGTCACAACACGGTATGAGCTTCTCGTCACGTGCTCGCACAATATATAGTGACGTTTCCACGGCCGCTCCGCGCCGTGGCTTCGTTGGTGACGCACAAGCGGCCATTTTGGAAGTTTTGATGACGCACAAGCGGCCATCTTGGAAGTTTTGGTACCTAACGTCATCAGAACTAGCCATACTGCTGCGTGAAGTCACCAGAATTTGTACTGTAGCCTGACGTCAAACTACTGTCGATGTCAGTAGGTGCGCCATGGAAAAACTGACTTTAAGATCAAAATAAAATACCTTATCAGCATTCGCTGAGCTTCACACTTGCTCAGAGCCGTCTCTGCATACAGCAAATTTGTATGGTAGAGTAAAATTGCCTTCGAAAAAAGGTGTCAGTACCCCTTTAAGCTCCTTAAAGGAGTCCTGACACAAAAATTTTCGCCCTGCGTTTTTTTTTTTTTTTTGCTGCTATGTGTTGCTGGGGGCCTGTTAGTCATAACACGGCACATCGTTTACTGAAGCGCGCGACAGATAATTAATTACAAGCTCCTCATTACCGACACAGCCTCAGTTTCGGTTTGACAGAGCTCCAAAAACGACAAGCCGCCGGGTGCAACTATCACCACCTAGCGAGTGAAACGCTCGGTCACGTGAGCACACAAAACAGTGACGCATTTCCGCGCGTCAAAGAAACAGCGCAGAAGGATTTCGGCATTGTGGCCTGTCACTGCAGCCCAGGCAGCACAGGGAAATCAAGAAGTCATTGGGAGCAGGAAAACGGGAAAGCGGTAGTGTCGCCAAACACGAAACTTTCAGCGCGTGCGCCGCGGCCACACACTCACGAGCAGCCGCCGAGCAGACACCAACAGCGCAGCGGCGAGCGCGTCAAAACAGAAATGGCGGCTACGACGTCATCATAACTTGTTGTACCGGCTGCAACGGTTACGTAGGGGAAGTAGGGGGGTCATCTCGGGTCACCTCCGAGGGTGTCAATGCAACAGGTGCGGCCTATAATGCCGGATCGCGCACGCGAACTTCAAAATTCATATAAGATACATTCCAAGCTTTATTCGCTGTCGATATTTTACAGATGGTACACGCACGTACACGGAAATCGATCCAACAGGCTATCTCGGCCGCGAAATTTTGTGTCAGTACCCCTTTAAGAGTCCCCCAATTT
The DNA here is from genome assembly GCF_013339695.2 of Rhipicephalus sanguineus. Classification (NCBI taxonomy): domain Eukaryota; kingdom Metazoa; phylum Arthropoda; class Arachnida; order Ixodida; family Ixodidae; genus Rhipicephalus; species Rhipicephalus sanguineus. The sequence goes on from NC_051177.1 coordinate 32,508,342, forward strand.
TTTACTGTGCACTTTACATGAACGCCCAACGTTTACTGACCCTATAGTCACTTTAACTAATAATTTTCCTTAGTCTACTTTATCATCATATATTAATTTTAACTAATTCACTTTCACCGTTCACTTTTACTAATGAACTTCCGCTAATTACCAAACTATTCACCTAATTTGCTTATTATACGAACATTCTCGACGGGTTTTGCCGTCGGCGTTGCCGTAATGTTCCGTATAAAGTTCGAATCAATATCCCCCCGTGCATAGTATGTTCTACCCGCGGGTAAAAGCACGCGAGCGGAGGGGACAAACGTGGCTGAAGCAGAGATCAAACGATGTGGCCCATCTTCGTCGCTCGGAGGGCGCATGCGATAACATCTCCCCGTGTGTAACGCCTGTCGTCGATTGCTGCTCAAGCAGAGAGGAAACGCCCCACCCGTCTTGAACGAGCATGAAGGGACGCGGGAGGTGTCACTCGAGCAGCAACCGTGAACTTTGATTCTAATTAACGGCGCGGTGTTAGGTTTGGCCTTATAGTTCATCGAGGCAGACGCCATTTTGCGTGCACCTGTCTGCCGGAGTGCTGTCTCCGACCCCCGTATCGGCGCCTTGACGGAGGCACGGAGCGCGAGTCTTTCTGGAGAAAACTTATGCCGAACGAGACGGGCATGTCGCCATCGATTGGTTCCGAGCAAAGCATCGGTGGTTTCGGAGACCCCTTTTTGACTCGGTGTTTTCATCGTGAGATAGCACCTCTGGAGGTATTCTCACCAAGCCACTGCATTCTTCTACCCGAGCGCAGTAGGATAGGTTTGCCCGTGCACTCTTCTACCTGAGTACAGTAGGAAAGGTTTTGCCGTGCATTCTCCTACCCGAGCGCAGTAGGATAGGTTTGCCCGTGCTAGAGTGGACGGTCTGCCTGTCCTCCGAATTTCGACACACCTTCTTTGTTGCGCTGTGTTTGTCATTGTGGGGCAACGACGTTTGTAGATGCTTTTATCAACTCAGCTGGGGGCCTTCATTCGAGGGCATCTATCAATCAACGCTTCTTCCGAGTATTCCCGGCAGCGGAAGCAGAGGTCATCGGCCTTTCACCCCAACCCTCCTTCGGACTCAAACTCCTCGACAACATTCCGCTATGCGAGTCGTCGGGGCGTGGCGCGTGAATTGTGTGGTGCACTGGTGTTCCCCCTATGGTGTTCTCGATGGACGAGTGTATTGTGTTACTCTTTGCCTCCTTTCTGGAGGCCGGACGCCAGGACGGCAGGTCACCGGATTGGCGGGAGACGCTGACACCGGTTTGCGTGTGCCTCAGTATTGACAGTCTTGGGGCTATAAAAGCCGAAGACTTTTGACGTTATTTCTCTTTTCACCTCTTTTCACTTAATCATGTAAATGAACCTACGTTCCTTCTTGAAAGAACGCGTCTCCTCACTGGGAAACATCGGCTATGCGAACTTACGGCGGGAGCCAGCTACCGTAACGAGACCCGCCGAACCCCACCTCTTACAGGGGTCGCGATCGCTGGCGGGCGCGCTATCTCGGCAGCCATCAGCGGGCGGCTCGTATACCCTTCTACGTGCTGCGCTCTTAACGCGAGGTTACGCTAGACCGGATCCAAAAATGTTAGCTGCCAGCCTTACTTCCTATAACATTACAATTCGTTGCTATTGCGTTCATTGTATCGTCCCTGCGGTGAAACTGTGGTCTTTTTTTATGACTTTCCCTCCCTAGACGTCAGTAAGGAGAGTCCCGCAAAGGCCACTTTTTCAAAACTCTGAAAGCGACCGGCACCGCTTACGATACGCATACGAGAACGCGTGAAAATGTCACGAAACACCCGAAGGGAAAAGAAAGAGAGAAATAAAACAGCAAACAAAGTGAGCCACTTCGGTGCAAGGAAGGTACCGAGTCCATTTGTTCAAGGGTAAGAAAAAAAATTAAAATGCGTACATAAAGAACGCAAAGAAAAGTAAAAACAAATGGTCGTAAGAAAAGGAACAGAAACGTCGGCAGCCGGTGACGACAGCAATGGGTAAGCTTTACAGGGACGCAAGCTTATTTGCATATTTTATTTGGTTTGTAAAAGTATGCAAAGAGGAGTCTGCTCGGTCTGTTGCTAGGTCGGTCGGCATCTCGGTGGACATTTTTGTGAATATGCATTTACGAAAATTATATGTGCGCCGACTGTGAGCGCACTGCCCAACAAAAGAGGATCGAGCGCAGCGCTCTTTGCCGTATTAGAAAAATCTTGCGCAAATCCTGGACACGCAGACATTGCCTCAAATGTGTTCCTTAACAAGTTAATAGGATAACATACCATATCGAATGGAATATTTGATTCGCTTGACTTTCTTTTATTTTGTTTGGCCGTTCGGTGTGTACCGAAAGGCGAAATAAAAGGTAGGTGTGCGCACATTCCCTGCCAATCCTCCAGAAGGAATACTTGCCACTGGTACACAAGATACGCTGAAACCATTAAAGTAAAATATTGGCCGCCATCCCGCCCTGCGAACGTGAATGTCCAGCGAAGCTGTATCAAACACCGCCCATGCTGACAGGGGGAGGGGGTATGTTTTATTATTACCTTAGAGTAATAGTAGTGATAATCGCTTTGAGGTCGCTGTCGTAGACCATGATTGCTTACGTGGGCATTTTCAGCAAGACGGATTCGTTCATTTCGTACAGCATTGTATTCACGCTGTTCTTCTGGTGTCTTTAATTTCCGTGGACTACCCATGGCAGTCTCAGAATGAACCGAACGAGTTGCCAGCCGGGTCTCCCTTTTACATATGAAAGCGGGAAGCACACCCGGGGAAAAGGAAGGGCCGTTTGACGTCACTCGAAGCCCTCGTGTGAAGTGGAAAGCTCATTGTTGTCCACGTACACACCTGATATTGCCACGGCGGCGACCCCGTGACAATACCGACAGTCCTCGCGTGACAGGACTTACGCATATCCTTCTACCTTATGACACCAGGCAGGCTACACGAGCTGAGCAGTACAATAGACTAAATCACGACAGATGTGTCAAACACAGCTCTGAAGATTGTTCAGTAGACGTATTAGATTCACGGGGACTTGTGTTGTAACCGGAGGTGGCACGTGCGTGTTTAATTAATCAGCAGGGCATACACAGTCGTCCTCTCATACACAAGGCACGCAAATGCAGCGCGTACGAAATAATGTACTAAACTGCCGCATTCACGTAAAATGGCGCTCTGGAGGCCTGCTACAAAGCTTAAGAAACGTACTTAACTCGAGCAGTGATCATACTTAAAGCTCGCGCGCGTGAAAGAATTACGGAGCATGTAATATCCCCGCGATAGTGCCCCCTTCAGACTTCTAATATGCTTTACCACATAACAAACACGCATCACGTGTGTGACCCTTGCCCGTCTAACGCTCTGCATCAGCCTCAGTTGTTTGCGCACATTTCAGAATTACATGCGAACTACGTAGTGCATAAATATGAAGACTGCACGCGAATCAAGTTGTGATGTGTGGTGAATTAACGTGAACGTTGTAGCCGGTTTCAGTCATTGATGAGCCGTTTAGACCTGAGTAATGCGCTGCAAGCTCACGCGGCTCATGAAATATACAGAAACTTGTCCCGCACCCAAGAAATAATCTAAAATACAGCGATATTCCAAAGTACAACGGTCGAAAGCACCACACATAAGTGCCCATTACTTCAACATCCATGTGTAAGAACCCATTAGTATAACGTTATATATAGAGTTGTCGAAAAGATCACCCAGTTCGGCTCTTTCATATACCAGATTATTAGCTTATTAAATATTCTCAACACGGTATTGTAGTTAAACTTCTCGCTACAACGTGTAAGCGAAAAGAAACCGCACGAACTTTGGCCAAGAGCATTATGTAAATGAGAGATGGATCGATTCGCTTTCCTAAACAGATTGAAATTCCATGTGAGGCAGAAGTTGAATACTGGCATGATTTCTTTTATATGAGAACATGTCATTAAAACCCCACCTCTTTTGTGCATTGGGCCTCGGATATAGAGGCTGTCAGAGGTACAAAAAACTTTGTACTGGATGACGGTTCTGAGAAACTGGATGACCGTCCCTTTAATGAAGCAAAGATCTTAGGAGCCTGGTCGCGCAGCATATCAGCCCAGAAAGCCACACGAGCCCTACTGCGGTACTTGAAAAGAACCCTATTGAGCGACCGCCTGTGAAACTCGGCACTGTGTGTGTGATGTGACATGTGTCTATCCTTCTCTCTCTCTCTTTTACTCCCCTATTCCCCCTCCCCATGTGTAGGGTAGCAAACTGGACGCATTGTCTAGTTAACCTCCCTGCCTTTCCTACATTCCTTCTCTCTCTTTGTCACTCGGAGGCAGCACCTACACACCGAATGCACCGCAAGTGAACAAGAGACAATAAATTTCCGCCGAGAAGGCACGTCGTCAACGGCTAGAACACAATACTTCAGCGTTAGCGCTGACATTAGAATAAAATAGACGGGCGGAGAAAGAAAGAACGAAAGGGAGAGATAAACGATAACCAACCTATACCATTCTAGCTAATGTGAGAGTTGGTGCAAGCCTGACGCCTTCTTCACTATACTTTCGCTTCTAAGAACTTCTGCGTTTTAGTTCTTGTTATGACAGAGTTTTTTTTTCTTAGATAAGTGAGAAAGTCGCTAAGTGTACAAATCACATTGAATCCAGAGTTATTTGCCTCGTCCCCATCGATATTGTGACGCAAGGTAGCTCTATTCACGATGACGAGAGTTGATCCGTGTCGGAAGAAATCTCATGAAATTTTAATGGAACAGACGGCACCTAGATGCTTCGAGTCAGTCAGGTTGCTTCATGTACAAGGGGTCTTTGTTTTATATTCGACCCCCCCCTCCACTCAACACTCACTCACTCACTCACTCACTCACTCACTCACTCACTCACTCACTCACTCACTCACTCACTCACTCACTCACTCACTCACTCACTCACTCACTCACTCACTCACTCACTCGCTCACTCACTCACTCACTCACTCACTCACTCACTCACTCACTCACTCACTCACTCACTCACTCACTCACTTCACGATGACGAGAGTTGATCCGTGTCGGAAGAAATCTCATGAAATTTTAATGGAACAGACGGCACCTAGATGCTTCGAGTCAGTCAGGTTGCTTCATGTACAAGGGGTCTTTGTTTTATATTCGACCCCCCCCTCCACACAACACTCACTCACTCACTCACTCACTCGCTCACTCACTCACTCACTCACTCACTCACTCACTCACTCACTCACTCACTCACTCACTCACTCACTCACTCACTCACTCACTCACTCACTCACTCACTCACTCACTCACTCACTCACTCACTCACTCACTCACTCACTCACTCACTCACTCACTCACTCACTCACTCACTCACTCACTCCTATCTTTGTATTCACCCTATTACACCAGGATGCGGTGAGGTGAGGTGAAATGAACTCTATTCGGTTCTGAGAACCACGAGGAGGTAGCCAACCATACACTTCTCTGATTAACCTTCCTGCGTTCTTCCTTCTCGTTTCCTTCCTCAGAAAGGCCGAGCCTATTTAAGCAATTGCTCAGATTTTGCTCTATAATGTTCACCTACAGACTAAACACCCGGGTAACTAATCGGATGTTCTCGTCACTTAGCCTGTCTACCCTTTGACATTGCATTTACTTCTCCTCCGGGTTCAGCGCCCCTTTGATATTTGCTCGCCTTCGCTCTCTTCCCTTTCCTCACACCCCACCTCCCATTTTCCTTTTAAAAATTGTCCATGTGCGGACTGCAGTGTCAAAGAGTTCCTTTACAACGTCGAGACGTGTACCCATGTTAAGTGCGGAATACTTTAGGGGCCTGGCCTGTCGTATGCTGTCGTATGCCGTCATCGTACGCTGTCGCAGCTTGGCGAAACGCAGGCAAAACCGCGAATACCATAGCCATCTGTAGCATATTGAGCGCGCGCTCGCGTCAAGGAAAAGTCTTCTTCTTGTTCTTCGAGCGCCTTGACGATGATATAAAGTGCGGAGCACTTTAGGGGCCCGGGCTGTCGCATGCTGTCGTATGCTGTCGTCGCTTGGCGTAACGCAGGGAGAACCACGTATAAAAACAGAAAAAAAAGGAGGAAGCAAGCGAGAAATAGAAAGAAAGAGAAATAAAAGGAAAAAATAGGAAGAAAAATTGAAAGAGCAAAAAATAGAAAGAAATAGAGAGGATGAAATAAACAGAAAAAAAGAGGGGAAAAAAGTCAGAAAAACGAATAAAGAAAAAAAGAAAGAAAAAGAAAACTGAAGAGAGGCAAAGAAGGCTGCCCAGCTCCGCACTTCCTTCAGGCTTGGCACAACTAGTGCGAAGTTGACTTAATTTTTACCGCGAAAGGTGTTATAAGATCACAACAAGGGCCGTTTTTGGCGCCGTAGTTTTCCGCCGCCGCCGCCGCCGGTGTCCGTAACTGCTATCGCCCGAAAAAAAGAAACGAAATGAGAAAAAAAATGCCAGGCCTGCACGGAAAGCGCAGCACAGTCGCAGCGAAAGCTGGAAGAGCGGCATTTCTAGAGCCCGTTATAAACTCTCTTGGGACAAGTGCACTAGCAACGTACCCACTACGCCACAAATCGTATTTTTTATGAAGTTGGGAAGCACAAACCACACAATTATTCGTCATTCTGTGGAGAAGCGAGGTAGCGTCTGGGAGGCATTATGTGCACTTTGTTGATGCGACAAAGAAGCGAAGCTTCACGTCGACGGCTTTGGTTAGGAGGTGCCTTCACGAAGGCATACACAACATTAATTGGAGTGACCGACAGTGCGGCATGCGAGGTCTGCAGTACTGAGGAAGACAGCGACCATTTGCTATGCCGCTGCCCTCGATTTGCCTCTGAAAGACGAACTCTTTCTGATGCGATGCGACGATTGGACGATCGGCCGCTCTCCGTGCAGATGCTGTTGGAGCACCTTCCCCATCGCTCGGCGTCCCACAAGGCAGTTAAAGCGCTTTTGTGCTTCTCAAGGACTACGGGCCTTTGTGAACGCCTATGACTTTTGTACAGTGCCACCGCCACATACGTGTCAGCACATTTATTGATCATTTCCTTTTTTTTCTCTTTCCTCCCCCTCTCTATCGCTTTGTCTCTCTCACCTTTCCACTCCCCTTCCCTTTCCCTCGGCGTATGGTAGCCAACCGGACTGCTGTCTGGTTAACCTCCCTGCATTCTCCCTTTTGTGTTCCTTCCTTCCTTGTGGAAGGAAGGAAGGAACACATATAACATACGTTAACGTGAGAAAGAGAGAAGGATGGAGGGAAATAACTTTTTATTGAGACCCTGAGGAAATGGGTCATGAGGGCCTTATGGGCCTCCTTGGCAGCCAATAGAAGTGCACTTGCGAGGAACCCACTACGCTATAAATCGTCATAATTTTTGTGAAATAGGGAAGCAGCAACTATGCCATTTTTTGTCATTCTGCGGAGAATTATTATAGCCGCTAAACACCTGTAAGGCATTATGTGCAGTTTGTTGATGCTGTGGCTGATGACGATGAAGAATTATGCCAGAGCCCTTTGTTATAGGTTGGAAGCATTCAACAACTCACTCGTTGCGCAATTCGCATTGTGGGATGCCTGGTTACAGAATTCGCGTTGTGTGACGCCTGGTGGTCATTTTATTCTTCTACCACGCTACATTACATATGTTAATGTGGTTCCTTCCTGAAATGAAGCCTGTATGGGGTCTTTTTGCAAAGCAGTTTCCAGCAGCGGCATGGCTCTGAGGGCTCCAACGCAGAGGGCTCAGGTTCGAACCCCGTTCCATCCTGGTATTTTTTTCTTTATTCGTGCGGTAGCGGTTACGGACACCGGCGGCGGCGGCGCACAACTACGGCGCCAAAAACGGCCCTTGTTGCGATTTCATAACAGCTTTCGCTGTAAAAGTGTATCCAGGATCGGATGTGATTTAGCCCCGGCCCTCGGCGCCGGGGTTAAACATGCATTCGGTGTGCAGGTGCTGTCTCGCACATAACCGAACAGATGCGGCGAGTAGAGTCGTCGGTCGTAAATAGGTCTGATTCACCGCCTGTATGTGGGGATACAAAAAGGCTATATATATATATATATATATATATATATATATATATATATATATATATATATATATATATATATATATATATATATATATATATATATATTGTTACGAGGTTTGTGAGAGAGCTTTATTCGTAAGGCAGTCAGGCACTGGACGGCGAGTGTCAGCCAGTACTGCACGTCGTTCTTCTCTTCCTTTCTACTCCGTTGTTGTTGTCGCTGCTGCTCCTACGCTGTAGATTAGACCCACTAACATGGCTTCTCTTGCAGACGAAGCCCTCCGGGCGAGAAGTCAGTTGGAGGGTCGCTGAGTAAAGGGCTTCAGGCGTGCTATATGCGTGACTTCGGTCTTGGATGACCGTCTTCCACTGGCAGTTAGGCGCGCAATCCTATAATTCAACTCACTAAGGCGCTCTGTCACAACAAACGGTCCAACATAGTCAGCGAGGAGTTTTTGACTCAGTCCACGTTTCCGCACCGGAGTCCATAACCACACTAGGTCACCAGGATTGTAGGTGAACTGACGGTGTCGACTATCATACCGGGATTTATAGTGCTCTTGTGAAGCTAGAGTACGCAATCGGGCTAGGCGCCGAGCCTCCTCCGCCCGGCAGAGGGTTTCCGCGATACAAGCGTCGTTGTGACTGCAGAAAGCAAAGATAGTGTCCAAAGTGTACCTCGGTGAACGAGCGTAAAGGAGGAAAAACGGGCTGTATCCAGTGGTCTCATGCTGCGCGGTATTATATGCGTACGTGACGAACGGCAGCACTTCGTCCCAGTTCTTGTGGTCCGAGCTCACGTACATGGACATCATGTTCACAAGAGTTCTTGCGCTCAGTCAAGCCATTGGTCTGAGGGTGATAGGGCGTTGAGTGTCGCAGGTTTGAGGCACACAGACGTAGAAGTTCTTCAACAATATCAGCTGTGAATTGACGGCCACGATCACTAATGATCACGCGAGGGGGGCCATGGCGAAGTATTATCGAATGCAGTACAAAATGTGACACTGCGTTTGCAGTTGCAGAGGGAAGCGCCGCCGTCTCGCAGAATCGAGTCAGGTAGTCGGCGCATACTATGATCCAACGGTTGCCTTTGGATGAACGTGGGAATGGTCCTATCAGGTCGATGCCTACTTGTTCAAAAGGTGATCTGGGTGGCACCACGGGCTTTAGGTAACCGGCTGGGGCAGCAGTAGGTCTCTTGTGACTTTGGCACTTGGCACAGCTGGCTACGTATGTCTCCGTCGTCTTGCGCATTTGAGGCCAGTAAAATCTTTCTTTGGCACGATGGAGTGTTCGCGTGGATCCTAGGTGACCTGAAGTTGGGTCATCGTGCACGACGCGCAAAACAGAAGAGCGGAGGGCTTCTGGCACCACGAGAAGAAACTGTGCACCTGTCGCGGAGAAATTCTTCTTATACAGCAACCCATCTCGAACACAAAAATGGCACGCTGTTGACTGTTTAGCGGCAGAGAAAAGTGGCTCTGAACTTGAATCTTCGCGCTGTTCTTTTGCGAAGGTTGCGACATCTGGGAAATCTCGATGTACGGTTGCAATTAAATGGTCAAAACTGTCAGCGTAACATTCCGTTGCACGAAGAGGCATCCTGGAAAGGCAATCGGCATCGGCATGCCGTCGCCCGCTCTTGTAGGAGACAGTGAAGCTGTACTCTTGCAATCTCAGGGCCCATCGTGCAAGGCGTCCCGACTGATCACGAAGACTGACGAGCCAGCAAAGAGAGTGATGGTCGGTGATGATCGTAAACTCTCTCCCGTAAAGGTACGACCGAAACCACAGCACAGCAAAAATAACACCGAGGCATTCCTGTTCAGTAACCGTGTAGTTACGCTCGGGTTTGCTTAAAGACCGACTTGCGTAGGCGATGACATGTTCCTTGTTGTCTAAGTGCTGAACAAGAACAGCACCGAGACCTACACCACTCGCATCTGTGTGGAGCTCCATTGGCGCTGAGGGATTGAAGTGTCGGAGTATCGGCTGCGACGTCAGCAGAAACTTCAGTTGTCGAAAGAAAGCAGAACACTCGGGCGTCCACTCGAATGGGGCGTTCTTGTGCAGGAGGCTTGTCAAGGGATAAGCGACGTCAGCAAAGCGAGGAATGAATCGCCTGAAGTAGGAGCATAACCCCAAGAACCTGCGAAGTTCTTTCACAGACTGAGGTGGCTCAAATGCTTCAACAGCCTCCGTTATTGCAGGGTCGGGCCTGACGCCGTCTTTATCCACGAGATGTCCCAACACCAAAGCTTGGCGTTCACCGAAATGGCACTTTTTGGAGTTAAGCACAAGACAAGCCTTCTTTATGCAGCTGAGGACAGTGTCGAGACGCGCGTTCTGCTCGTCAAAGGTACGACCAAAGATGATAACATCGTCGAGATAGCACATGCATATCTCCCATTTTAAACCTCGCAGAATGGTGTCCATGAAGCGTTCGAAGGTGGCAGGAGCGTTACACAAGCCGAATGGCATAACGTTGAATTCAAAAAGTCCGTCGGGTGTCAAAAACGCTGTTTTTTCTTTGTCTTCGTTATGCATCGGTATTTGCCAATAACCGGATCTCAGGTCGACAGAAGAAAAGTAGGAAGCCGAATGAAGACAGTCCAACGCATCGTCTATACGCGGAAGCGGGTAGACATCTTTCTTAGTAATGCTGTTCAGCCGCCGATAATCTACACAAAATCGCCAACTGCCATCTTTCTTTTTGACGAAAATAACCGGTGCAGCCCAAGGGCTCGCGGACTCCTGAATTACTCCCTTCTGCAGCATTTCTTCAACTTTCTCACCAATTATCTTACGTTCATCGGGTGCCACGCGATACGGCTTCTGTCGTATAGGGTGCGCTGACCCTGTATTTATACGATGGCGGACTCGAGACGTCGGAATTGGGGACGTCTTACCGTCTTGCGAGAAGTCGAACACTTCTGCGTGCTTGGTTAAAACATCCAGTAACGTGTGGCGCTCGCTCGTGCTGAGTGACTTGTCCACCATCTGAAGTAGCTTCGAGTCCGAAGGGCAGGAATGGAGGGGCTCGTCTGCAGCAGCTTCGAGTACAGCCAGGAAAGTCGGTGTTTCTTCCTTGAAGAGCGCGAGCTTCATGCCAGAAGGTAGAAGTATGGGCTGGGCAGTGTAGTTTATCGTCCATAATCCGGAACGTCCTTCAACTACTGATACTATGCAATGCGGCACCAAAACATTCTCTATACAGGCTGAGTGAAGGGGTTCCGTTGCGGCGTCAAATGTTGCAGGAGCGGTGCCAGAGCAAATGACCGGGACGCGGACAGTACATTGTGCGGGCACGACGACATCCTCAGCTACACAAAAAGCACTCTCTTGGCGGCGTGGCGAGCTCTCCATGAGTCCGGTCATAACTTCGTCGTGTACCGACAACTCCCCACTTCGACAGTCAACAGTTGCACCACACTCCCGCAAGAAATCTATGCCTAAAATAATATCGTGCGTAGATCGAGGAATAACGGCGAATTCAGTACTGAATATTTTGCCGCAAAAACACACATCAGCAGTGCAAACACTAACCGGGCACAACGTGTCACCACTAAGGCTAGGAAACGTTGATGTATTGTTCCAGTGAAACATAACTTTTTGTCCTAGTAAAGCTTTGAAACTAAGGCTCATCACCAAAATCGTTGCGCCAGTATCCACAAGAGTCATAGTAGGCACACCATCCACACACACGTGAACTTTGTTTTTCAGCATGAAGGCTGTCGGAGGTATATCGTTTGGCAGCGCACAGTATCCGGCGACCTTACCCCCATCGGCCGCACGGCCTAGTTTTCCGGATGTGGTGATGGGAGGCGACGCCGTGGCGACGGAGATCGCGGAGCACGTGGGGCAGGCGGAAGCGTTAAGCTCCGGTCAGAGGCTCGTGACGGGTTCCGGAAGTTACCTTGACGGAATCGACGACTGGCAGGTGGACGTGTTGGCCATGACGGGGTGAAGTGTCGATAATTTGCCTGGTAGGATGCTGGTGAGGGCTCCTCTCGGTGTAGTCGGCGACGGTCGCAAAACCTGGAGATGTGACCTGGGAGACCGCAGCTGTAGCACACACGTGGAGGAGGCCGAAATGCGCGATGCTGCTGAAACCCCTCGGTTCGGTCAGCAAGCACTGGATATCCGTCCCGATCATCGTGGTCTCTGTACAACCTCGTCGCTGCATACGTAGTGTGCAACCGCGGCGTCGGAGAAGTGTTGCGGCGCTGCTGCTCGCTGTTGAAACGAGGTCGGCTTGCGGGTCCAGAATGTGGCACGGCTTGGTAATTGTCCACGTCTGCTGCGTTAATGGATGGTTGCCACGACATAGGCGGTAGTTCGGGCTCATTGCCTCGGGAGTCGTCACCACCGAAACGGCTGATTTCGTGGCAGCGGAGCAGTTCCTCCCGTACAATCTGCCGTATCGTTTTTGAAAGGTCGAATGGTGAGCTAGCTTCGACGCTGGCCACGGTCGGTACATTAGCCAGGCGACCGAATTTCGGTGCAATACGACGCATCTTCAGTGCTTCGAACGTGCGGCAGTGTTGCATTACCTCGGCCACAGATGTTAGATTTTCTTTGGCAATGAGAAACTGATACACATCTTCGGCTATGCCTTTAAGAAGATGTCCCACCTTATCTTCTTCGGACATGCTGGGGTTCACGAGTCTACACAGCTTAAGAATCTGTTCTATATACATGGTACATGTCTCGCCTTGGAGCTGGGCCCTTTGGGACAGAGTCTGTTGGGCTCGCTTCTTTTTCGTGATTGAATCTCCAAAGCACTTTTTCAGTTCCTCTTCGAATATTTCCCACGTCGTGAGCGTGTCTTCGTGGTTGTCGTACCACAGGAGCGCAGTATTCGTGAGAGATAGCACAACATGTGACAGCTGAGCTGCTGAGTCCCAGCTGTTTAGTTTGCTCACCCTTTTGTACTGCTTCAACCACTCGTCGACGTCCTCACTGGCAGTCCCGGCAAAGCAGGGTGGCTCCTTGTAGAGTTGTGACGGAGCCACTGACCTCGGTGTTTGAGTTCCCGGTAGCATGTCTCCTGCTGAGGCGGGCGGAAGTCCCGCAAGGCGACGACTCCGACGGGGGTCAAAGTATAGCGATTCCGTTGTTCGGTGCTCACGTACCCCGCAGCTCCACCACTCTGTTACGAGGTTTGTAAGAGTGCTTTATTCGTAAGGCAGTAAGGCACTGGACGGCGAGTGTCAGCCAGTACTGCACGTCGTTGTTCTCTTCCTTTCTACTCCGTTGTTGTTGTCGCTATATATATATATATATATATATATATATATATATATATATATATATATATATATATATAATATATATATATATATATTGTGGGCATTTATCGGGCACTTCATCATCTGTACATTATCATCATCACATGGTGTTCTTCATCATCTTCGCTTGTGGGGACATATCTGGAGATTGTCCTGTGTCTCGGATGTGTTCAGTTCGCCAAGTCTCGAAGGCTTATTAAAGGCGTGTCAACTGCGACGTCACAAGTGGTGGAGGGTGCTCATCGGTTCCCCGTCCTCTACTCGCCCGCTTTACCCCCTGGAGCTTCGTTCAGGTCGCCGTTTGTGCCAGTTCTCCACCAGCATGCCGCAGGACGAACCCTCGGGCACTTCTTCATCTACCTCTGCAGCTATGGCTGCCGCGGCTTCTCCACCTTGGATCGTCAGCGGACCCCATCGCGATCCCCATTTATTCGCTGGACTTCGCAATGAAGATGTGGAGGATTGGCTCGACCAATACGACATCGTGATTGCTGCGAACCATTGGGACGATCCGCACAAGCTCCGCCACGTCTCCTTCTACCTCACAGGCGTGGCGAAAACTTGCTTTTTTAACCATCAGATCGACTTTCCCGACTGGAGCGCTTTCAAAGAGCGTCTCCGCCAAGTGTTTGGTACTCCAGCGGTTCGGTCCGCCCTTGCGAAGAGAACACTGGACACTCGCAAACAAGAACTGGACGAGTCTTATACCTCCTATATAGAGGATGTCCTTTCTCTTTGTCGTCGCGTCAACGCTTCCATGGGAGAGTTAGACAAAGTGCGTCATCTCCTGAAAGGCATCGCGACTGTCGCCTTCAATGCGTAGGCGTTCAATATATATACATTTTTTTCTTATTTTTTATCCTAACAACTACGTGAAAAGGGGTAGCCGTCACCAAGCAATGGCGACAACAACTCCTTCATTTATTTTCTATTTAAAAAAAAAACGTCACAGTTTCGCCGCAACGGCGAAGCAATGAATGCAAGAGCAATAAATTGGAATGTAACGCGAATAACGGAAAGCAGCTCGAAATTGCCAGTGCGTCGCTCGAGCCCAAAGGACGCACGAAAAGAACGCACACAGAACGAGCGCGAACTATCATGCATCACAGCTCGACACTTGAAGCGCACTGCTCAAACATAAAGCAGGACGCACGAAATGAACGAACAGGTACACACAGGACGAGCGCGAACTAACTGTTACAGTTCTTACTTATTTCTGTTTGAACAGCGCGCTCCTTTCGCAAACGCGGCCGCTGCAGCGAGCGAAGTGAGCTTTGTACGCTCTGTGACTTCAGCGCGGACATCGCGGGGAAAGCACATGACAGACAACCCCCCGCTCCACCCCCCCGCCACCCCCTTCTTTCCTCGAGATAAGCGCACGAAGGCGACCACGCCCTGTAGGGCGAAGAGCAACGGCGTTCGAAGGAGCGGGGCGACGATCTTTAAAGCGCGCCATGCGCGCACTTCGCGACATCTATGTGGTGACTAAGAAAGCATACTGAATTAAATGGTGGATATAAAGAGCTCGCCGTTAGCAGGGTGAAAGACGGTACTGTTCGTGGCCTAACCGTCTAACGCCGCGCAGCGAGAGGTCACCCGTCCGATTCCGAGCGTCGGAAAGTTTTCCTGAATTATTTTTCTTTGTGGCTTTTATATATATATATATATATATATATATATATATATATATATATATATATATATATATATATATATATATATATATACGATGCATGACGGCGGCGACGGCAAATATCAGTCGAGACTGTCCGTATAAATGCTATCGCAATAAAGAAAAAATAAATAAAGCAGCTGCGGTGAGTTCACTGCGAATCTGGACAAGCGAGCACACAAATAAGGAGCATTCGCAAAGCGATCATTTAGGACAATCTGAAAGAATTACTCAGCAGAATGATTTGCTTCCGCGAGCTTCCAAGTGCAGCGCAGTAATCTATCGATATAACGCCTGTATTTTCCACCTAATAAATTTAGGTGGCAATTGTCGACAGTCGTCCATGAAGTCAATGACTCTTCCCACAATAGCTATAACTATTTGGAGTGATGAAGGAGACATGCTCTGAGGTTAGAACAGGATGTAATCGCTATAATACACTTTACAGTAATAATAATATCTGGGGTTTAACGTCTCAAAACCACGATACGATTATGAGAGACGTCGTAGTGGAGGGCTCCGGAAATTTCGACCACCTGGGGTTCTTTAACGTGCACCTAAATCCAAGTACACGGGCCTCAAACATTTTCGCCTCCATCGACAATGCAGCCGCCGCGGCCAGGATTCGATCCCGCGACCTTCGGGTCAGCAGTCGAGCGCCATAACCACTAGACCACCGTGGCGGGGCTACACTTTACAGTCATTGGCATAGCCACGCCATTATTACACTTTCTTGTTTATTTCTTGTCTCCGCTTTGATAATTGCGTAATACATGCTGTAATTTATTATGTTCACTCACGTGACGATTATTTTACGCGGTGTAAAAAGAAGCATTTTGTTTCTTTGCCCTATACGCTTTTACTCTTACTTCAATTAAATCTTCTTTCCATTCAGAAAACAAACACTTCAGATTATGTGAAATATCGTTAAGGAAAACTTCGAATATTGTGATCTCATATAATATGTCAGTATCAGTCAACACGAATAAGGTTTGGTCATCCCGCTTCACACAAGCTAGAAAAAAAATTCAACAAAGGAAAAGTTGTGAAAGCTGCAGACGAAAGCAAAAACGAACATATAAGAGAAAACAGAATAATTGTGTTTTGTGCTCTTTTTCTCGATTTGAAGATGTCGCAGAAGAGCCTCTCGCTTCCTCTCCGGCCACTAACCTCTCGACAAATATACGAGACGTGCCGTCGAGCACACGCTCTGTCCGAGTCCACCCAGTAAGGAAACGCGTCGTTTTCTTCTGTTCATTCTGGAGGACACAACTGGTGCCTGCGTCTTGTCTCGTCTATAGTACGTGCCACGGTTCATATGCCGCGTACATTTAACGCCTCAACAGTTCGCTTGTCCACGCCGTTTGTCTGGCCGACGACCTCATCATAACGCACGTGTCTTCAGTACCTATCTTTTATTTCTTGTCACTTGGGCAAGAAAAAAAAAGCCACACAAAGACATCGAGCTAACTGATGAAGTGTTTCTCGAGCACTTTGCGTCCTGTCGCAACGTATGGTGATACGTTCTCCGGTGAAGACGAAGGAGCTGCACACTGTCTCGTCCTTGGTGTGCCGCGTCTCGCAGAAATATGGCCTTCACTTGTGAAATCAGGGATGAGAGCCTGCCTTAGATCGGTTCGTTCGCGCAGCACCTTGAAAGGAACTACGCGCGACGGGTCACGTCAATCAGTTCGGAAATGCTTTCGCAAAAGCATGGCTTCTGAATGTGTTTGTTGGCTCTTAAAGCATGAAGCAAGCGTTCACTACGTGTTTATTTAAGGTGCACATCAACCTTTTGCACTCGTCAGTACACTGTAACTATACTCTAGATATTCTTTAGCACTAGTAAAGCTTTCGTTTGGGCTAGTTGGTGCATTCTTGAACACATAATTGGGTTGCGCGAAAAAACACTGACGAAACGGAGTACACAGGACGGGCGCAAAACTTAAACTGTGAAACGGAAGGCCAAAGCAGCACAATATGAATAGACATCAGCCTGACACGTGGTCATAAATCACAACAAAAAATCAACAAAAAAGCAAAAAAAGGAAACCGACGTAGAAAAGGTGCAGTGAAAACGCCAAACAAACAGTTGATGTTCGTTACCACCCACAATGATGCTGTTTTTGATAGCAAGGTTTCAGCTCTTGTTGATAACTTTTTTCAGGCTTCCAAAGGTCTTACATTCACACACGAGAAGCCAGTTAACGGTCTCCAATTCCTTGATTTGCGCTATTTTTTACGCGTAACCACGTCTGTTGGATGTACACACCAAGAACTACGAAGGCGCTGGTGTCATATGAAAGTGCACATTCTAAGCTCACCAAGAACAGCAATCGTGCAAGGTATATGTAAACTGGTAGCGTAACTTCCGTAGAAGCCCACGTGTCAAGCAGGTGGCTAGTTGTTGCAACAGTCGCCATCTATGTGAGGAGGGGACAAACAATTAAAAAAAAGAAAAAGATGACGTCACAACCGGAAGCGGAAATGACGTCACGTTTTAACGCGATGGGCGCGAAATTATGAAATTTTTTGACAGGGCGCCGCTTCTTACTTTTTTTATAGCTGCATTTTCTTTTTCTTATCACTATGACGGCTCCATAATGGAAGCCTGCAAGATAACGGGAAGACGAAAAAGACAGATTTGATAAATAAGGTGTATTTTATTGGCGAAATATTGCAGTTGAACAGGATATTACCCCAAAATATATAACAAAGAAATCAGAAGTAGGATAACAATTCAACGTGCACACTGTGATGGTGTAATGTGGGCCCAGGATCCGAAATAATTCAACCGGCAGTCAGGTGATTCTGTACACACAACACAGACTAACACAACCGATAACTCTGACGATTCACACACAACACACTACAGCATTCCTTATTTACATCCTAAACGTCCTACGCGCCTCGCACACAAACTGTCCTACTCGCCGTTATGAACTGTTGCCGCTGCGGCGAGGTCGGTCGTCACCGGTACTCCTTGGGCAGTCAACAGTCACGCTGCCTTGACCGTGGCGAGGTGGTAGTGGTGGTGATGATGGCACTGCAGGCCGGTAGATCACCAGGCCACTGCAGCGCAGGTTAGCTGCCCGTCGCCAACATGAGCCGCGGCCACCTCGTGACACCACTCGGGCCCCAGGACCTCAGGCCAGGGACAGACTAGGCTGCCGGTCTCTGTGTCAGCACCGGCCACAGTGCGGGAATCAGGCTCACCAGGTCCACATGGCTGCCGGACGCCTGGTTAAGCGATGTCGCGACCCGAGCCGCCGACCAGCAGCTGCCGTTCCAACCGTGTCGCGCTCCAACTCCTCGAGCCGCACGCCCCGCTCGCGCTTCCTTTCGTCGTCTTCCCCTCAAAGGCGTACCGCAGAGCAGAACTGTCGTTCCCTCTTCGCCCCGTCACGGGCCACACAATCCACATCATCACACACACAAACCTTGCACACGTGTTGCTCTTGCATCCATAGACAGCGCAGCGTTTCTTCGCGTGGCGTGGCGGACTCATCGTCCCGAAGGGCGACAGCACGCCGGCCGTGCGCTGGCAAAACACAGTCACTGAAACGGTTCCCGATGGCTGCGATGGGCTATATTACCTTCTGCCAAGTACCGCGACTAGAAAACAACGCTTATGCGAGGAAATCACCTACGGACGACAGGCACAAATCTACTGCGCAAAAACGAGCGACGCCATTTGCATCTCAAAATGCGCAAAACCGTTGGCCCATGTTACCAGACTGCCTGCATGTGCCCGCTGTTTCTGAAAATAAACGAAAAAAAATTGGCCACTCAACCACATATCCAAGACTAAAGTTTGATTAAAGTAATCTACTAATTTAGTTCGTGGCAAATAAAATTAAAACTAATGAAAATAAAAGCTTAATTAATTTTTTGTTTTCATTATTTGTCCCCCCCTCACCTAGTAGCGCTTTAATCGTCACGCGGGTGTTGATGTTTGTCGCAATAGGTTTCCGACCACTTTTCGTTCCGAGTTTCGCGACCTATTTAGATTGACCTTGAATCGTGTCCTTATGTTGTTTTTCGGCACGGGAAAAATCATGCCACCATAAGGTCGATGAAAGCCTTGCACTCCAGAAGGGACGCATGCTCAGTACCGGCTACCCATCAAATGTGATCTTAAGCTCCTGTGAACGGCTGCTTCAGAGCATGAAAGGTACAGGAAAACGTAGCCAGATTGTGACGGAAAGAAAACCAGTGCATGCAATGCCCTACATACATCGCGTGTCACATAATGTGAAAAAAGTTGCCAACCGTTCTCCGGTTCTGTGCAAGTTAGCAAAGTTTGTGCTCTGATGCACAAAAATAGGCGCATGCCCTGTGGTAAGTGCTACGTTGATCCCTCCGTTGATTGTATAACAGGTGTCGTTTACAAAGTACCCCTGTCCTGTGGCCACTGCTACATAGGACTGACGGGACGCTGCGTTAATGAAAGGGCGAGGGAGCACAGACTAGCCGTTCGTTCCCGCACGGGTATCCACCCGGATTTGCACTGTAGGCGGTACGGATGTTCGCCGAACTTAAGGGACACACTAATCCTGTACAAGTCTAACGACAAAATGGAAAAGGAAATAATGGAAGCCTTCTTCATTGCTAGAAGTGACAAATGCGTAAGCATGCCTTCTCTGACTTTGCTTCCTAAGGAGCTGCAATTTTTAGATGGTTTTGTGTAATCCAACCTAATCATTATGTTGGACAGTGCGTTTATTCCAGCTTCCAGTCTGTGCGCATGCCTTTGCTGATCACTGTTCGATTTCTTTTGACTATCAACTGTTTGTTTGGCGTTTTCACTGCAGTTTTTCTACGTGCGGTATCTTTTTTGTTGCTTTTTTGTTGCTTTTTTGTTGATTTTTTGTTGTGATTTATGAGCACGTGTCAGGCTGATGTCTATTCATATTGTGCTGCTTTTGCCTTGCGTTTCACAGTTGAAGTTTTGCGCCCGTCCTGTGTGCACCTCTTCGTTCGTGTTTTTTCGCCCAACCCAATTATGTGTTCATTAGCACTATACCTGCCGTTACGCTGCATTGAAAAAAAAAATGGTGACGGATTTACTCTGTGATGCTGCGAAAGTCACAGAATGATAAGCTGCTGTAAAGCGATGATTTCCTAACGTATTTCTTTTTGTAAAACGCATCACAGAAGTGCGCACGCATCAGGTCAGCTGACAATTAAAGATACATTACATTATCATGAAATAGAATATGGTATTAATTTGCTTCTTGTCTCAGTTATTTTTTACTGAACGAACATAAACGAATGCTGGCGGCTGCTGCGCTGTTCTGACTTTTTGATTTCCTTACAGCTCGTTATTATAGCTATATTACAGCTCGTTCATTATAGAGCGACAAGGTATGCTCGGAGTAGGCAAATAGGACCAAATATTACGTGCATAAAGGCCAGATAGGCTTGTTCGAACAAGACAGCCCCACTTAAAATGTCAGCCATTCCAAAAGTTCGGTCATTCATAGTTCGAATCATCGCTACCCTTTGCAAAGTTTGTTGGCTCCTTCCAGCAATCACATCACAATTCTTACCGAGGGCGTTTGTTTACTGAAATAAATGTTGGTGATGTTGAGATTATGTTAATGATGTCTAGCTACTGAATCAATCACCCACCTGCGCTCACAGGAACGCCGTCGCAGAAAAATTTCGCTCGTTCAATCTAGCTTGCGCTGTGAATGAGTTTTCGCACGTGATTTGCCTCCAGGAGTTTTGTCGGTTGCATAAATGAAAGCGTGGGTCAGAACATCACGCCGCCTTCTAGCGAAACGTGCCTTTCACATTGTCCTGAGAATCCGGCGCGACGAATCACCACGCTGCTGCTCGGGGACAGCTCATTAAGCTCAAAGTTTCGTGAGCGTCCGTGCAGCACCCGTTTACTTGATGAACACGCATACCGCACGCACCTTGTGCTTCCTACCCCGTACCTGCAAGCTAGAGCTCGGATGACGTGCGAGTAGTGAAACCACATTTCACGGCTGCGCATCGCCTTGCTATATTAGTCACTGGCGTTGCAACGGCAACGCGTGGTTGATTTATCAAAGCTTACGTCGTCAACAGCTGTGGGCCATTTTACACTCGGCGCTTCAACACTGAAAGCGCTTCGCAGGTCGTCGGCCGGCACATTTGAATATCATTCGCGAGACAATAGAGCCGTGTGTTGCTCAAGCACTCTCAGTGCGAGCGAGCTCAGAGAATGAGTTCATTATAGGAAAATTATTCCAGCAAGGAAGAAACCTAACGCCCAATTAGCCGGCCTAGATCGCATGAACAAATAAAAAAATCAGGAGCCCTAACCATATCGGGGAAATGGGGGCAAGCGAACTGTTGCGTGGTGGTGCCTAACGTACTGCTTCTCTTTGCAGAATAACAGATAGGCGGGCAAGTTGTTTTGGTTTCATAATAATATATAGTCATTCATGGGAAAGAAGAAAGAAGCGCTAATTTATGTCACCCGTGAGGGGACACGTCTGAGCGCCTGATAATGATGGAAAGGCAGCGCTAGGACGAATACACAAGGAACAAGAAGAAGACGGGACATGCGCTTTTTTTTTTGCTTGCTTCAAGGACGACGTTCTTGAAAGATGCGGGGGGGGGGGGGGGGGCATTGTTTGAGTCTACTCTGTGAGACCGCTCTGTATCCTCATACCAGCAAATACTACCCCCCCCCCCCTTTTTCCGCTCAGCCCAACCTCTGCTCGGTTCCCCCCAAAGAGGTTCCCCCCAATCTACATGGGGGAGGGGGAGGTGTTTTACGGCTGGAAGTGGGGACGGTGGTAAAGGAGAAGGTTGCCACGCAATGGCTTCAGATACGCTTCATTAGTCAAAGGACACTACACTTTTTTTTATCTTGCTGTACTGTGTCCGTGCCTTCTCATGACGTTCGGCTAAGCTTTCTTTGGCGGCCGTCAGCTGTGGGTGAGGAGGGTTTTAGCGAACCTCACCAGCTTCACAAGTCAGTTACTGCACTTGAATACGCGGAGTCGCATTTTCATCTCTCTGCCTAGCTACGAAATGAACAAATTAAAGAAGAAAGACAGAGAGCTGACAAAGGATGCCTCGTTCATTTGGGGACATCACTGTGTTGCAAACACTTCCTTCTAACCTTGCTTTATGAGAGCGAGAACAATGACGATGATGAATAAACGCTGGTTTTCGAAACAGTATCCCGAGGCAAGTCCCGGTTCTAGTCTCGGTGCAGGGTTTCCTCTTTTCACGAACCCTCTGGCCTTTGCGGCCTCCTTGGCCCTGGCGACGAGGCGAGAAGTAAGACAAAAAAGTGTTTGAAGTCAGGCCCTCAGAAGACATTATTTGTGAATGAAGTAAGTCATGCTATGCGAAAGAACGCTTAATAGCAAGAAAAAAGAAAGAGTTTCGCAAGAAGGCATTATAATGTGAGAGTGGTTTATGTAAATATAAACTTATTAATACCCGGAATAAAGGAAATATGGCAGAATTTGGGGAGGTTAATTAAACGCAAGACCAAGCATTCCGAGCGGCCTGCATGGCAGTATTCAACGTTGTTGTGCGTGCCATTACTGAGCTTTTAGTTACTTAATTTGCCAGGAGAGTTCTACAGGGAGGTCAGCGTTCTCACGGCAATAGCGGCAATCTTTATTCCCGCTTAACTCCAGAGCTCTGCTGTCGATGCTTGTTAGTCGAATCTGTGCAAGCATGTTTCGAGGAATCATCGTTTCCGCGAAGCATAGTAACGCAAGTTAACTGAGTACGATCAGAGTACAGCTGTTTCATCAGCGGCCGTGGTTTCTAAGAAAGCGTCTTCTAATCAGTGATCAGTGGTGGTCAATTACTGTTACCATTATTTTTACAAGCGGAGCTGTTTAAGCCGACCGTTAGTCCGTGCAGAGTGAACAGAAAACTATTATCATCACTAGAGACCGGATTTTAGCAAATGCCTATATTGTTCCTTGCGCACCTATCGCGCCATTTTGATATATGAGCATGAATCAGAGGTTAAGCAGGGCTTTTATTGGGTTTTTATAGTGCCTATAAATGCCTATTTTTGGCGTTCGTACCTAAATGCTTACAAATGCCTATAAATGTCTTTTTTTCCAAAATGGCACTTATATGAACGCTATTTAGTCTCACGTTTCGCTCCCAAGTACAGTTTGATATCGTTATTCTTGTTACCGGGCAACATTGACTGTTCAGAACTGTTTGGGGTTCAACCTACTCCTCTAGTTCAGCCAACTTCCGGAAAATAACCGCAATCAGCACCGAAGTGGAGTCACTCCGGCGAGCATTCGACGCCCCATTCACATGGCGCGGGTGGTTGGCGAATGCGAGACCGCGGAAAGGAGAGTGAAGAGCAAAAAAAGAAAAAAAAAATGTGATATGCAAGGGCTTTTGTTTTGTTTGCGATTTACTTCGTAAGGTGGTCACTGCAGTAGCGTAGCCAGAATTTTTTTTTTTCGAAAGGGGGGAGGGGGGGTTAACCGTACTTTACGTATGCTCGTGCATGCGTTCGTCTGTGTGCGTGTATATATACACCTTCCTGCAATACTGAAAAGTTTCGGGGGTGGGGGGTGGGGAGGGGGTTAGATCCCCCGAAGCCCCCCTTCCATCCCTGGCAACTCCAAGGGTTTACTGCTGGGGAGAAATTGGCCCTACGCGATTCAGCCTGGACAATACGAGGAATCGCTCCCTTGTTTTCTTTTAGCGATCTGGCTATCTGCTCCTGCTCGGCCCTTCTCAGTCATGCCGAAAAGACACTCAGGAGTGTCTTGATTCCCCAGTGGCCACTTGACTCAACGTGCAGAACACGGGAGAGACCGTGATCTGCGAACCGTGCGAGACCTACGGCTGTGTTCAACCGTTTGCGCCTTTATGCCATTTTAACCAACATTTGTTTTTTCTGTCGTAGATGGAGGTCGCGCGCGTCTTCGTTTGAAATTATTTGCTTTTATGTGAAAATTTATTGTGCCTATATCTACGATTTCGGAAGCCTAAAACTTTGTTTTGCCTGCCTATTTTTGGCGCCTAAAACGAGCTTTTTTAATGACTAAAAGTCCGGCCTCTAATCATCACGAAGCAGCACGCACTCCCTTCCTCCTCCTCTCCATCTTCTTCTTCACTCCCAGAACGCGTGCGCCGAATTGTTCGGCGTGGGATGCAATAACTATGACGGGTGAGATAACGCGTTTAGAGAGAGTGAAAGGAAGAGAGAAACAAAGACATAGAAAGGAAGAGGAAGAGAGAAATTCTTGACGAAACAAATTTCTTGGCGAGGCGGGATTCGAACCAGCGTACCCCCAATCCGAAGGCGAGCATCGTAACCACTGGGCTATCCAGGCACGCCAGCACAGCATAGCATATATCCTCTTATAGTATAGTATAGCAGGGTGATGGGAAAGGGAAATGAGACTGAGGAGAAGGGAAAGGAGGAGGTGAGTGATAGTAAAGCATGGCATAGAAAGAAAGAGAATCAAGGAAAGAGAGAGAAAGAAATAAAAAGAGAGAGAAAGATAAAGAAAGTGAAGAAAGAGAAAGAAAGATAGAAAGAGCGAGAAAGAGAAAGAAATATAGAGAGGAACAGCAGAGGCAAAAAATACGTAGAAAACACAGAAAGATGAGAGAAGAAGAAACAAGGAGAGGTAGGAAGAAAGATAAAAATAAGGAGAAACAAGGAAGGCCGTCCAGCTCCGCCCTTCCTTCAGGCTTGGTACTACGAAAGAGAGCAAATTTTTGGGCAATTTGGTGAACCATTATGTGACTAACAGCGCAAAAAAGGACGAGGGACCAGGAAGAAACACGGACGAGCGCTGACTTACAACTGAAGTTTATTTCCGAAACGAGACAGAATATAAGGAAACGCCACGTGAACACAAAAAAAAAAGATTGCAAAGCACTATTTACAGAAAGCAAAACAGTGTTATCAGCCCACATCACCTGCGGTGGTCCTGCGCACGGGACATGTACCTAACTTCTTTTTCCATCGAGGCAATGGACGGGACACTCACGCACTTTTCGCCAAGTTTCGCGATTGCAGCACGTGTGACTCTGCTGAGTACAAACCCCTATTCGAGAGGTGCCGAGTGGTGGCGCGATGTGCATCTCAATGAAGGCGTGAAATAATTGAGGCTGCAGATTAAGGCACCTTCACTAGTGTGAAGGTGCCTTAATTGTTTGCTTCCCTAGAACCAGTATGTGCCGTGGCAGAGCGCCGCTCTTCGTAAAACGACGCACGCTGTACCGCCATCTACGGTCTAATGCACTAGTCCAAAGGCCGGGTTTAAAAATGCTATGGGTCTGACACATATTCGGCCTCTTTGTGAATGTTTGAGCTCACAGACACGCGTGTCGAAATTTCCTTCTTCCAATTGGTTAGATAACCAGCATTCACGAATGAAGCATAAATCGAAGAAGTCACCGAACATTTTCGGCCGTTCGGAATTCAGTAGCACAGAAAAAAAGCTAAGACTTCTTGATGCAGACGAGCTGTCATTTCAAAATGGCTACCATCGCTGTACGAAAAGCCAAGTGTCGTCTGAAGGGCCAGTGAAGAATACAGAAACTCTAGCTCAACTGTCACTTTCCAGAAGCCAGACTGGTGTAACCTTTAGTACAGAACCTTGAAGGCCATTGGTGAATGGAAACATAAAAAAAGATTGATCTTTCCTTCATTGGAATCGGTCATAACGCGAAAGTGAAACGTGTGCATCGTAGCAGTAGTTGCAGCTTTGTTGGACGTTGAGCATTACGAACGCTCACAAAGTACTACTCAATCGTTAAGAAAGTGAAGACGTCGTGGCACTCAGGCGTTACAAATATTGTTTTCGCTTCATAACAACTGTCTCACGTAAGACAGCGTTAGGTATAGGCAGCGTGATGCTACAGCCAGCAGAACGTCCGAAGGGCGACTGTACACTAAACATCCTTATTGCAGCTTTCATCCTCTTTTTTACCCTCCTCGCTGTTTTCAGAGAAGTCTGGGAGGACAGTAATGAGGGAACTCTATCGCCACGTGGCCTTCTTAATACCTTCAGAAAACGTATAGTCTTGTTTGTGAGAGAAGCGGTAAATGCAGCCATTAACATGTCAAAGGAAGTTCACCCAGTAGCTTACTTTATCTGCCAGTTACGTTTTCTACACGTGCCAATAAGTATGGCAAGGTCCTGGAGGGATCTATAGAGAAGTGATTGTGCTTTTTATGCGACCCTATACCCCTTATCCTATTGCAACGGTACAATTGAGGATCTTGAAACGAATCTGTGCAGTAAAAAACAAAATATATCAATACACCTCCTGCTCGTTGCCATTTAGTTATACTCCATCTCGCCACTACCGTTCAGCGCTACCAAGGCTACGGGCTGCAAGCAAGCCACGCGCTTGAGTAGGAAAACATAGTTCCATATATGATTACCTTACAATTGGCAGGGTTGAGACATTTGCGCTTGTTTGGCACGTGTCAGTACATGATATGTTTATTCTTCTTCGCATTTATGTCGTGTGCCTTTAATTAGTAACCACCAGTAACTTTGGTTACAAATCAACATGGCAGCGCCCATGCAGACGCCACCGCCCGCTTCGATCCGAACTTGCGCTTGCTATTCGGCCACTGCGCTGGCAGCAATAAATAAATGATGAAATGAGCCATCGCTCTGTGCCATCTCATGCTGAGGACAAAGCATCAGGTATATTTTGTCGTTATTTCCGAGATCGGCTGTTTGTTTAGCCACGCCTCCTACGCCTAACGCGCCGAGAATTTGATAATGGCTCTTGGAATTAGCGCACTATAGTAACGAATACATTGCTGTCGAAGCATCAGCACATTAATATACAGCAAATACAAGCGTCAGTTTGTAACTTACGGGTTACACAGCGCACGATGACGACTTGATAAATTCGAAGCGTAGG
Organism: Rhipicephalus sanguineus; assembly: GCF_013339695.2. NCBI lineage: Eukaryota > Metazoa > Arthropoda > Arachnida > Ixodida > Ixodidae > Rhipicephalus > Rhipicephalus sanguineus. The sequence continues at coordinate 32,535,295 of NC_051177.1, forward strand.
GCACCAGCTGGGATGGGTGCAGCCTTTATTTTTTTATTTTTTGAAGCGATGCCGTCTGTTCGCTTTACTCGCGCTACGCGTGCGAGCAGACGCCAGGGAGACGCTGAGCAGACGACGCGACGCAGATGAATACATGTGCAGGGGCTAATCGCCGTTCCTATTGGTTGAGGGGCCCTGTAGCCTTCACAGTGCTGAAGGGAACTTCTGAGATGGAGTATAGATGTAAGGAAATCAGCAGAAAAGTTAACATCACGGGCACCGCGTAGTCAACGCTGAAATGAAAACAGTGTGTTACTCTTTGTTCATCAGCGGGGAAAAAGTGATGTCGTAATAGGCACCGTCAACTGACCAGAGGGAGCTGCGTTGCTCGCTGTGGGCCGTCTCAAGTTGGCTGATATTGGCCGCCGGGGGCAGGCAGAAAACACGCTCGCACGCGTCCTCCCTTCTGGCCCGGCCACAGTCTGCACACTCATGCAGAGGCGGAGAGACGCGCATCGCGTTTGATTTTGTACCTGGGCCGTCTCAACGTTGCTTTCTTTATCCGCTAGGCTGTGCGTTCTGGCGCTGAAGTCACACGTGAGAACTCGACTGCACGGTACCTATTGTGAAAAAGCAATATGAAGACTAATTTTTTAGGCTATCGGTCATGATTATCGCAGTGATGGCACTGAGCATAAAAAGAATTCGTATCTACCACTTCTGTGCAATGAACAAACGCTGGCAGGAAAGCAATGCAACATAGGTGTGCGGCCAAAAAATTCGAAAGCAAATTGGGGACATTTACGTCTATTTAGCCGTAGTGGTGCTTTCTTGCCATTGTGTGTCCAATGAACAGCAATGCTGAATACGGTGCTTTAGTCGCTGCGTTCACAGTATATATCCTATGAACTAGCCTGTGGGATATATTTTCCGAAACAACCCTAATATAAAATAAGTTAATAATTGAAGAAGATATTCGCCGATAATAGCCAATGATGACGGAATATAGTCCTGGCATTAGGTTAGCTATTACATTACGTGACTGCCCCTGGATTGCCTAACCGTAGAACGGGACGTTGTGAGAAACACTATAATCGGGAATATGAAAGAAAAGAAACATATAAATGCTTTAGAATTGTTTGCTTCTAACCATAGTTTTCAACCACTCTTCTATGCATAACATGAGATAAGGCATACTTGAACACGGAAAAATAATTATATGTGCGTTCAGTGCTCTACAATGCAGTCTGGTACTTTGTTGTATATTGGATGCTTTGAAAGGCCGTCTTGGGTGATCCATTTATTTCGAATTAAAGATCAATGCTGAAGACATAATTTAGTTTACCCTCGTTTTTTACATTGAAGATATAATATGGTCAACGCAACGGGATTCTTGATCTTAGTTCCAATGTTATTGTGGTTTTGAAGCGTTCCTGTATCAATAATCTCCTGCGTAAATATTATGCCGATCGGTGATAGGTGGTTAATGGAAATATTCATGGTTAGGCTATTTGAAGTGCAGCGGTGCTTCATAAATAATGTGCAAAGAAACTGCAGTACAAATAAGCTAAGTACATACGGCACCAGACAAGAAGTCTCCCTAACGAAACAGGGACGTGACAGCATAATATATGACTGAGGTACAGCAGAGGAGTATTATTAAGTGCAAATACATTCGTCGCTTCGTTGCGTTTTCAATTTTCGATGAGTGTGCGCGAGCGCTTAATACGAGCCTCTCAACTAATACCCGTACTCTTGGTTAACGCTATTACAGCTCTAGGAGACTCGGTTCTTTCTTCTTCTAGTCATTCATATGCGATGCTGAAAACGTACCGAAGCTACTTTCGGTACGTTTTCAACTAACTTACTCTAAAAAAACTTGCGTGAGTTCTTATTGGTTCTCCTAACCTTCGGTCCACTTCACGGCGTATGAATTGTTAACAAAATACTGGTGATGTCTAGGTTATCATGATATGTTACCATGGTATGTTATACGTTTACAAGAACAGAATGTGGCTATCGCTAATGGAAGTTTCGTTCCAATAGCGATGGACACACGGCGGTTCGCTCTTTTGTGCGGATGAAACTAGAAGTTTGCTGCTCACGCAGACAGGGGCTTAACGGCAGTACCAGGCCACGAATACTGCGTTTACCGCAACGCCGTGCGGTTCATGGACGTGTATAGAACGCTACGGTTCACGAAGTTTGTTAACTTATGAAACAACTTTTGCCGAGTTACTGGTTCATATTAGGACACAGTTCACCGGTAAGCGTAAGATAGTGAGCGGAAATAGCATGATCGTCATGTATGCACACTGTAGAAACTGGAACAGGACTTTTTTCTGGAATAACGATATTGCGGACGACGCAGGCATGGGGGAGGGAAAGGGGGAATGTTCGCAATACAGAAACGGACGTAAACGGCGTCTGTTAAAAGACGCAGGTACAGGTGCACACAAAATAATTTGGAGCGGCAGACCGGTGGCCGCTCGTCGGTGGAGCGCACCCGCGGAAAAATACAGCCATGAGCAGCGTGTCCGCCGCATCATTAGCAAGCAAGCCTCGCTTCCTACTGTATCTAGATAGGCGTTGCATCGCGTTAAAAGCCATGCTGCTTGTCTCTCTTAGCGCTGCGACAACAGATGCGGATAGGGGGGGGGGGGGGGATAGATTAAACGAGGTACATCTAAAACCCTAGCTGCCAACGCGTGTCAATGCCTAAAAAACATCCAAGTACAATCTGGCCCTGGGTACAGCTCAAGCGCGACTGACGCCAATTCCGGTGGAGTGCGCATCACGTTCTTTTATTATTCGCTGCCATGACCATTCGCACTGTCCGACGCGCCGCGCTGCAGCTTCACGAGTCCTTCGCGCGCAACTGCCACGGCCAAGTTCGTCGCGACAGAGTCGCGGGTATACCAAGGCAACACGGGTGAGAAGTGCGTGATCACGGGCAGGCAACCACAGCTAGCGTAGAATTCACGTATCGACAGCGCTCGCGCGTCGTGAGAAGCAAACGAACGAATAATGTATAGGAAAGCGGATGCGCACGTCACCGTAAGTGATGTCACGCAGTCTTGAGCGGCCCGGTGTCGGATGGCAATATGGCATGATCATGGGCACGAGCTCGCAGGAGTCTATTAGTTTTGCTCACCCGACTGCACATTAAGCAAAGACAGAGACGGACGTGAAGTAACCGGAATGGAGAGACAGGTCACGTGTCTCCAACGCGGTGAATTGAATGAAATGTCTGAGAGAAAACATCGGCCAGCTGTTTTTGAAGACAAATTTATTGTAAAGGCCCGTCATTCGTACTGCCTATTTCAAAATTACGAAGCTTATAATTTTAATTGCTAATTTTCATGTAGGCATTATACCAACTTTCGATGCTGCATACACCCTACATCATAAGAAGGGTGTCGACTTGGGCTTGTTGGTTTGTCATCCTCGTAAAGTGTTGCGCTTGAAAGACGTAGACAGGGAACACAAAAATGTCACCCATGGAGCGCACCGCGCGTGCGCTGCGTGTGTGTCTTCTTTTGTGTTCCCTGTTTGCGTCTTTCATGCGCAATGGTTTACGAGGACCCTACATCAACTGTCTCTTTTTTTCTGCTGCGAGTAAATACGACATCTTGAACATATTCGCTTGAACATATTTTATTTTATTAACACTGTTTTCGGGACATTAAAAGCATTGTTTCCAAGCCAACAAAGGATTATGAGTGTTGTTGAACGATTGCTACATAACAGAGCGAACCGGGGGCGCTCTAAACGGCCCTAATCATTCTTATTATTAGCAGAAAAATTGATTGTACATACTGTCTAAAGGGCTGCGACACTGTTATTCAAATTACTTTTAGCAACAATATTGACCTGTGAAATCGGGAACATCCTTTTATTTTTAACAGTGAAGCTGTTCTAGCTCAACGCGAAGTGTGTGTGTGTGTGTGTGTGTGTGTGTGTGCCCGAAAACTATCATCATCACGAGCGGGTATGTGCCACAGAATTTGGGCAATACCCACTAGTCACCGCTACGGCATGGCCTGTAATAACCCTGAGAACAAGCACACAGAGAGAGAGAAATAGAGAAACAAATATAGAGACGGAAAGAAACATATAATGAAAGAGAAGTAGAAAAATTTGTGACGAGAAAGATTCTTCACAAGACAGCACAGAAAGACTAAGAACGAGAGAAATCGAGAGAAAAAAATGCAGAAAGAAAAAGAAAGACAGAGAGAACATCAAGGAAAAAGAGAGAAAGAAGTAGAGAGAGAGAGAGACAAAAAAAATGGCCGCGTATCTGCGTGCTTCGCTGCAAATGTCGTCGAAAGACGATAGCCGGCCGTACTACATGAGTCCTGGTTTCATTCGCGGCCACCCATGATGCTGTTGTCAAACCATTTCCGTCCTCGCATGATAAATGCAGTGGGGGTTTGTTTGAACAGATTTAATTTTACCGCATTATCACTGCTGGCATGCCATGTGTTCGTACTTCCACGGCATGTCAGCAATGTTTGGGTCGCGCGCGGCACTGTATAGCATGATAGTTTGCAAAGAAAACTGGCGGTGACCAACGCGACCGGCGCGGACGCCGGCAAGCCCGAAGACGCGGTTTGGCGCGATGCGCTGAAGGAGAAGAAACGTCCGCACTCAACGAGTACTCTCCACAAACTCTCTTATTTACACGTCGCCTGGGTAAAAGAGGAATGCCAGAGCGGCGCCCCCTGTCATTCGTACAATGCAATACTGAACCGAAACCGAAACACAACATGAGCTTGTGCAGAGGGCACGGAGGAAGACAAGTTTCAGCGCAGTCGCATTTTCAGCGCAGCTTAAGAAACTAGGGTCTTTAAAATTGCGTACCTATGCATTTTCTATTAAAGGAACACACCACCTAATACGTACCTAATGATGTTGTGCCTCAGATATGCGTAATATTTACTTTTTGATCGACAACGTTTACGAACAGCCGTACCAGTTCAAGATGGGTGGGCGGTAAGCAAGTGGTTCAACTTTTGCCGGGTGGCTGAATCGAGTGACGTGCCGACAAACAGAAAGACAGGCCAGCGTTTAAGTTCCCCAAGAAAGACTATCGTCTTTGAAAAGACAGAAAGAAAGAGGAAGCAAGCATCGTGTCGTCTAGCGAACAGATACCGCACCACCTGGCGAAGCCGCACATGCACACAGCCAAGCCCACCGACGGAGACATCGCGCGCAACCATCTATCTATCTATCTATCTATCTATCTATCTATCTATCTATCTATCTATCTATCTATCTATCTATCTATCTATCTATCTATCTATCTATCTATCTATCTATCTATCTATCTATCTATCTATCTAGCCGCCTACGACTTTGTGCTCTCCTGGCCGTTTCGTTAATGAAATGTATTTCGAAATTGGGATGGCATACGAAATGACACGTAAAAGCGTAAATGACAGATCATAACACGAAAATCATGACATGGGTGTCATGTACAGCATGATTTACATGACATGGTCTCGGGGAGCTCGCGGCCGTTTCGCAAGATTGAGATGTACCAGATTTGGTATTGTGTGACATGACTGCTGGCGAATATAAATGGCAGGTGGTAACACGACAATCATGACATGCATGTCATGTAGGACATGGTTTACATGCTACGCTCATGGTGCGCTCGCGGCCGGTTCCCTAGCTTGACATACACCAAAACTGGTATTGCGTAATGTGAATGTATGATGAACATTAATGACAGGTGGTAACATAAGAATCGTGACATGCATGTCATGTAAGGTGTGATTTACATGCCACACTCATGGTGCGGTCGCAGCCGGTTCGCTAGCTTGACATACACCAAAACTGGTACTGCGTGACGTGACCGTATGGCGAACATAAATGACAGGTGGTAACATGAAAATCATGACATGAATGTCATGTTGCGCATGATATACATGCCATACTCATGGTGCGCTTGCGGTAGGTTCGCTATCTTGACATACGCAAAAACTGGTATTGCATGACGTGACTGTACGACGAACATAAATGGCAGGTGGTAACACGACAATCATGACATGCATGTCATGCTTTACTTGCCACACTCATGGTGCGCCCGTTGCCGGTTCGCTAGCTTGACATACGCCAAAACTAGTATTTCGTGAGGTGACTGTATGACGAACATAAAGTACCGATGGTATACATGAAAATCATGACATGCATGTTATGTACGGCCTGATTTACATGCCACTGTCTTGGTGCGCTTCCGGCTGTTTTGTTAACTGTATATATACCAAAATTGGTATGGCATGAAATCAGTGCGTGACGAACATAAATGGCAGGTCATGTATTATAGGTACCAGAATAGGAAAGACCGAAAGATATATCCGAAACCCCACGTGCGTCTGGACAGGTCGCAGGCGGTGGACCGGAGGCGGCTGCAGACGGGTACTTTCACCAACCCCTACCACCTGCACCGCCTGTGGCCCGCGCTGCACCCGTCGCCTGGCTGCCCGTGGTGCGAGCACGGACGGGCCGATATGGTCCATGTACTTTGGGAATGCGCAAGAAACGAAGATAGGCTACGAGGAAGGACGAGGACAACTGAAGGACCCTCTGAAGCGCCTTGCTGAGCGATGGCGAACCGCCCTTCTCAGCGAGGCCCCCGAAGACCAGGAGTGGGCCGTCCAGCGGGCCAGGGCCGTCGCCGAGGACCTCGAAAGATGTTCCTCGAATGGTGGATCCCTGGCAGCCTAGCCCCGGGCACAATAACAACCCCGTTTGGCAAATAAAGTTTATTCAACTCAACTCAATTCAATATACGTTATATTAGCATGGTATTTACCATACTGTAAATACCCGCATGCATGCGTGATAAACACACGATATAGAGTGGAGTGGATGTCATGAAATGAATCACATTCATTTGCCTCAAAGACAAAGGCAATGTTTGCAGCTCTTTGCTGGCTGCTCGCAGTACATCGATTCCCACAGTGCGTGGCATCTGTCGGATTTTTATTGCGATAGCAATTATATGGACACTCTCGGCTGATTTTTCCCGTCGCCGTCGCCGTCTGTCGACGTCGTCATGTCCCGAATATGTATATGTATCTGTATATTAAAAAGACACAACGAAAAATACAGCAGAAAAAAAAATCACAGAATATCCTCGGAGTGAATGATGATGAGTGGGCGAAGCTGCGGAGGTTCATCAGTAAACCGTGAATCTTCCGTGAATTCTGCCCAGTACATCATCACCGACGTAAGATCGGGCGCGTTTATACTAAAGGTTCGATGAGTTATGACGACTTGCAGCTCACTTTAATTTTACATGTACGCGGTGAATTTTCATTGTTTAGAAAAGCATTGCTTTGGAAAACATCTGGCGTCTTTCGTTAAGCAGCTGGCGTCTTTTCGTTTTGCTTTAGAAACATCTGGCGTTCTTTCGTTTTGCTTTTACAAAACATCTGGCGTCTTTGGTTGGTTTATTTCATCAATCAACGGCGTTTTGAACAAAATTTTTATTGTTTAATCACGCACAGGAGAAATCTCACCAGGCACTACCTTGGAGGTAAACAATGGCTGCTAATGGGAATGAGAGACAGAAGAAGTCGGCTTTTAGCTAACACTTACACTTCTACTAACGTTTCCTACTGGAACATGCCAATGGCTGCTAATGGGGAATGAGAGACAGAAGAATTCGGCTTTTAGTTAACGCGCACGCTGCGAATTTTTTATTGTTCAACAACGCACAGGAAAAACCTCCCACCGGCACCACTTTGGAGGTCAAGATCTGGTACTAGCGTTACGACTGGTTACGCACTACGACTACTACGACTACGAGGGACGAACGGGTGCCGCCTTAAGGAGCTTCGCCCCTAAAATTCTGAAGTATCCGACCGCAGATTCGAACCAGCAACCCCTCGCTCCCGAGCGCGCTGCGTTAGACAACTCAACCATACGCCAGGTATGCGCCGGCGAAATAACGGCGAGCTATGTATATACACCATGTACCGCTGGTGGTAAGCAAATCTCGGAGGAACGTGAGCGTGTTTTCTATCACGCAACGCTCCTAATTTTCTTTCACTTTAAAAACTACCCTTTAGTCGCGCACGACAAAGTTGCCCTTTTCTGTACCCACTTGTGATGTGGAAGGAAGAAAGTCACAGTTTCGCCGCACACGCACACAGGACGAGCGCGAACTATCATGCGTCAGAGCTCGGTACTTGAAGCGCACTGCGAAAACAAAAGCAGGACGCACGAAACGAACGCTGAGGTACAAACAGGACGAGTCACAGTTGTTACTTATTTCTGTTTGAACAGCGCGCTCCTTTCGCAAACGTGGCCGCTGCAGCGAGCGAAATGACCTTCGTACGCTCTGTGACTTCAGCGCGGACATCAAGGGGAAAGCACAAAACAATACAACCCCCCGCCCGCCCCCCTTCTTTCCTTGCGATAAGCTCACGAAGGCGACCACGCCTTGTAGGGCGCGGAGCATTGGCGTTCGCAGGAGCGGGGCGACGACCTTCAAAGCGCGCCCAGCCGCCCAGCCCCCCCCCCCCCCCGCCATCGCGCCATCTCGGTGGTAATGAAGAAACGCTTATAAGCGCCTGCCGTCTCCGAGTCCGGCCAGCGGTAAAGGGTGTGTATATAACGCTCGCCGTTAGCTACCTGGGGGGTCTGCGTTTCGTGGCGTAGTGGTAACCGTCACGCGCTGAAGAGCGAGAGGTCCCTGGTTCGATTCCGCGCTTCGGAAGCATTTTCCTTAATTATTTTAACACTAAAGTGTTTTATGCCGGGGTCCACCAAGTACATCCGTCACGGATATGACGTTGATAAAATGGACGCCAACAGGTGAGAAAGAAACAAACCAAGAAAAAGATACCGCGCTGGGAATCGAACCCACGACGTTGCGGCCGCGACGGCAAACGCCCGACGCGCTACCGACTAAGCTAACTCAGGAAATGCTAGACACGGCGCGAACGCGCCTTATATCTTTCACACGTTCTCTTTCGCGACGGGCGGAGCGGGGCGGTGCCGCCGTCTGTGAGATGTGAAAAGAAGTAATGCTTCACGATCGACACTTACTAGCGCTTACTCCGAGATTGCACGCGATATCAGAGGTCATGGTTAAAGCGTCTCGATACCAGAGAGGTAGACTGGCCGCGCTGTCGTCGCCGAGGCACCCTTGACGCAGTTACGTTCTTTGCCTTTGGCTTCGTGTTAGCGTGCGTAGGCTCATCGGAGTAGTGCAGCTTCCACGTGCACCAACGGGATTTCTCCGCCGCCGACTGCTTCAATTGCGAGAGCACCGACTAACAAAACTGCTGCAATACGCGTTGCCGAAAGGACGCGATTTCGACGGGCGAATGTCGTGCCTTGGTGGAGCGAGAGCAGCGCCTGCGAGACAGAAACCAGGGGGACGCACGCGTTTGCGGCTCAGGCTACGAACCTCTACCTCCCGTGTTGCAGAAGCGCAGTGTTTGTTAGTGTATGCATGAGCACAGGCGTTGGCTACTCATTACTACAAAGCGCACACCGTGCCGTTTCTCTCCTTAATTGACGACGCTTTGAAGAAGTGCATACCGGGTACCAGTGTTGATTATGAGCTTGTTGATATCATCCTTACGCGGGATTCACGATTCGCTGTGTACAAGTATATGTTCACACCGTCAGCTACCACAACGGTTTAATCATAATCATGGGCGTTAGTCGTCGCGATAGAGACATGCTGTCAACATGGGTGCATCCACGTCAAACAGTGCTATAGCTGCCAAACACGAATAGACATTGTACAAGCTCTCATATATCGCTACACAATAAGCACTACTTCTGTGAAGACAAGTTTCACTTTCGTGTTGTATACCGATTCCTATGACGGAGGGATCAGCCATGTTTTTTTTTTCTTTGGGGCTTATATATATATATATATATATATATATATATACTTATACATATACGGTGCATGACGGCGGCGGTGACGGGGACGGACAAAAACCAGCCGAGTCTGTCCATATAACTGCTATCGCAATAAAAAAAGGGAAGAACACCGGGAACACCTTGCATCAGACGCCCCCGTGTGGCTGGAGACGCAGGGGGTAACTCCACGCGCCACAGTTTAAAAGAAAAAGAAATATCTAAGAGCGTCCGATTCTCCATTGTCGACACTTGCAGACGCAGCGCTCCGACATTTCTTTCATTTCGAATATTGCCCTTGAGACGCGCACGACAAAGTGGCCATTTTCTGTGCCCACTCGGGATGTGGAAGGAAAAAAAAAAAAGACAAAGAACACCGGGCACACCTTGCATCAGACGCCCCTGCAAAATATAGCAAGGTTCTTCTGTACAATAATTCATATCTTATTTTATGAAAATAATTCCAGCCACCTATTTTCTTTTTTAATTACTATTCTCGCAAAATTAACTTGTGAAAATTCGGCAGATCCCACGTACCAAGGGAATCGATGCTATGCGAAGCATGCGGCGGGAAGGTGACTGTGGCGTAATTTTTTTATTGAGCGAAACGTTACGAAATGACGCTAAAGATTTGTATAAATTTTATACGCACACATTTAGGTTGAAGAGCCGCATATGTGTAAAATAACCAGTTGTTTACAGTTGGGTAACGCTGCTAACGGCGACGTGGGTATTATAACAACACCAGAAGCGGTAAGCTGATATGTAGTGCTTATTTTGTCACTGATGCTGCAGAACGCACGCACGTTTCACGAACCCGTGTGCACGTGTGGAAGAAGTTCTCGACAGTTGCTGAATCAGGTCATCATGCCTGTGATCAGTGAGCACCAGCAGCTAGTAATGACTTATCGGATAACGTCCTGATCGCGGCGACGAGGGGTTCATGTGTAGTGAAGTATAAGGTGTAATATAGCTGTTGGAAATCGTAGATACCTCGTCATTTCGTCGACAAATTGCCTGTCGATAGAGCCGGCGACATGCCGGATTCTGAAATCACCCTTTGCGTTAGGTGAGGTATTGGCCGTCAAGGCTGGTAGGCCTGGATAGTGCTACATAGACCAACATCAGTTGATGGTGCTTGTCGTATTCGTTGACTACCTGGGCGTATGTGGCCTACGTAGCCTAGTCTACAAAGCGGCTGTCAATCAATCTCGCATCATGCTCAGTCAGCATGAGGCCATCGGCCAGCCTCGTAAGTAATGAAGAGGACAATGCGTCATTCTGGGGGACTAAGTGCACCTCAGGGGCGTAGCCAGAAATTTTTTTCGGGGGGGGGGTTCAACCATACTTTATGTATGTTCGTGCGTGCGTTTGTATGTGTGCGTGCCTATATACGCAAGCAAAACTGAAAATCTTCGGGGGGGGGGGTTGAACCCCCTCAAACCCCCCCCCCCTTGGCTACGCCCCTGGTGCACCTTACGGTGCGATGATGTGAATATCATACGTAACTTTCGGTAATGTATTCCTCCGGGGTCGAGCAATGCTTCAATATAGCTTGCTGAATCGTAGGAATGCAAACGTAATGTTTATTGGACTGCTATAAAAGCGGAGCCAACACTGGAACCACAGACGTTTATCTGATAGGACGCCTGTATCGTAGGAGTATCATGTAGTGTTTATTGCTTTCTTGTAAAATTAGATAACAAGCACCACAACCACAACTGACGTTGCACCGACATTACGCCTGCATAGGCTGTTTTTCAAACCAGTTTATAGACCTGACGTGGCTCTTTGCTAGAATACCTGATTTCCACGCAGAATGCTTGGGTTCGATTCCTGTTGGGATCTTAATTTTTATTCTTTCCATTCGTCGGGTCAACGCTGGCGATGTCGGCTTTTGTTAATGCTCTCGCATTTAATGTCTGTTCCCGTCGTTCCTGGGTAGATATAAACTGCCAATCACCCGTGGCGCATACCCGTGCACCGCGGCCCGTGGTAAACGGGTATGTGCCACACGTGTCTGGAGAAAATGGTTTGACGACGTACGCGACAGGATTTTCACGTTATTCGTGTCATGACCCGACAGTCATATTCGTGAAATCCTTGTACGCTCCTAAGCCAATTTTGGTCCACACCATGTAATGAGGCGATCATGAGAACACCTAGACGTAGGCAGATAGATAGATAGATAGATAGATAGATAGATAGATAGATAGATAGATAGATAGATAGATAGATAGATAGATAGATAGATAGATAGATAGATAGATAGATAGATAGAAACGCTCAAAGTGCCAAAGGTTCGCTAAGAAATGTTAAAAATCTTTTTGTTATAGAAAATAAGAAATCATTCTGAGTTCTAGATTCTAAACATTTTTTCTAAGCTACCCGATTCTTGTCCAATCCCCCTGAGTGGGTGTGAGCCAGCAGTACAGGATCTACATCTACATCTACATCAGACGCCCCCTGTGGTAGGAGACGCAGAGGGTCACTCCACGCGGCGCAGTTTAAAAGAAGAAGAAATATCTAAGAGCGTCTAAATTCTAAATTTCCCCACTAATATTAACCACTGGTTTCATGGCCAATCCCCCGTAGTGGGTAAGAGCCAAGAAATAAGGGTCAAGCAAGCAAGCAAGCAAGCGTTTGATTCGCCATTGTCGACACTTGCAGTGTGTTGCTCAAGCATATAGGCGTAACAACTGTGACACTTGTTAGCTCACGCTTGCCCTGTACATGCCTGTGCGCTCGTTTAGGGCGTCCTTCTTTGTGCTGCAGCGGCACGCTGCAAATATCGAGCTGCTTCTGGTTCTTCATGTGACATTTCCATTTCTTGCTATTGCATTCATTGTTTCGCCCTTGCGGCGAAACTGTGACTTTTTTCACTCAAAGGTACTAACTTTTGCTTAATAATTAATATAAACTTAATTCCTGTTAATTTTATTTACTTTTCCAACGGGAAAAGAACATAAAGAAGTTATGTATTTATTCAAAAATTGAGTTATGTGTGTACTGCGTTCGTCTAAGACATACTAAGCTACTTTTCAGCACCGACGAAGTGTAGCCTGTATTGCAGGAGATACTGCAATATCCGTATATATTTCCCAAGAAAACAGTACAACTGCAAAAGATACAAATTACGGGGATCATTAGCACGGCGCCAATCGCAGGATTCAATGACACATCTAGGAAACTCCTATCGGTAATGGTCTGCCGCAGTGAAGCGACGAGGTACCGTCGCCGCAATCTAATTGCGAATGCAGCTCGGCTAATTGAATGCTAATTTAATGGAAGCTAATGAAGTGAGCTAATCGTGTCGCGCTAATCCTAATAGGAACTTGGCACCTTGCGTATCCCTGACATATATTAAAAGTTGCTGCTGGATGCATGTTTCAGGAGAAACGTCTTCTGTCCTTCCGTGATTAAATTAACTTGGCGTGTCTCTACTTCGCAGTGTCGGCGTTCGCTTAGAGAGTCGGTAAGCTGATAACGTTCTATAATAACAGAAACGGATAGCGATACCACAAGGTAGAAGAACGCCTCTGGCTCTTACATATGTGTACAACCACCGTAAGTTTCGTTTATTGCACTTTCGATCCACATGCGAAATAGACAGGGTCATTCTTTTAGAGCTGACCTGTTTCAGTGGGCTGTAGTTTTGTTACAAATTATCCGATTTTAATACGGTTTCCCGCAAAAGATCCAGGAAGGATGAAAACTTGACGGTCCGTCCCGTTTTTCATGTGCAGCGCCCCCCCCCCAAAAAAAATAATAATAATATCTGGGGTTTTACGTCCCAAAACCACGATATGATTATGAGAGACGCCGCAGTGGAGGGCTCCGGAAATTTCGACCATCTGGTGTTCTTTAACGTGCACCTAAATCTAAGTACACGGGCCTCTACCATTTCGCCTCCATCGAAAATGCGACCGCCGCGGCCGGGATCGAACCCGCGACCTTCGGGACAGCAGCCGAGCACCGTAACCGCTATACCACCGCGGCGGACACCCCCCCCCCCAAAAAAAAAAAGCTGGCGAAGCTTGCACTAAGCACTGAGCCGCGCAAGCCTTCAAACAGCGAAACTGGACGATTCTGACGACTGATCTGATTGCTTCTAGGTTGTTTTTAGCCCTTAGCTAGGTGGTGCAGGTTGTTTCTAGGTTACTTCTAGGTCGTCGCTACGCTTTAGCTAGGCGATGCTAGGTTGTTTCTGCGTTGATTCTCAGCGCAGAGAGGTTCAAGTTAAACCGCAGACAGTCACACACAGGGCAATGATGTCCATACTCCAGAGACAGAAACTCGCCCTGAAAGCAACCGTTCGCACCTATCGTATATCTATGGGCACGTCGTCGTTGGCGTTGGCCTTCCATCGCTTGGGGGTCTTCTCGCAGCCGCCGTTGGCTTTCCTATTCTCTAGTAATTCTCTCGCTGTACGTGCTCGAGGTCTTCTGCTTGCCGCCGTCGCTTCGCAGCCATTTGTTGGGCTAACTGCGGCCCCCTTTTTTAGTGGACCAGTGGTGAGTAGTGGGAGTTACCTAATTTCTTTGGGACATACCCGTTTATGAGGACGATAGTTATTTGGTTCGCCGGACAAGGAACGATTTGCTAAACAGCTTCGCTGTTAAAATAATAAATATGAGATAATGAAATCCGCGAAGTTCCGCGAAATTCTATACAAAAGGGACTGCGTACTGTTGAATTCGTGGAGCGGCGAGTTCAGTTATGCCTACACGCCAGGAGGGGGGTCATTTTCAACACCTGCTGCAGGGTAAATGATTATGAACCTTTATAACCATTACGGTGGTACAGATATCACATCTTCAAACGGACAAATCAGAATTCTCTGGGCACAAATAGCCAGCTGCAATAGCCCCCAACACTGGATCTGCACTTTAAAGCGAAAATGGAATCCGATGTTGCAGATGATCCGACGCATATCAAGTAAGTATGGCGGAGCACGGCAGAACGCATGCCAAACACTTGCAAAAGCAGTTGCAGTCGGGAGATTTCTGTACGGGGCACCCGTGTACGATTTCTCCAATCGAGATCTCACCGACATTAAAAAGCTGCACAGGGCAACCCTTCGAACGATCACTGGACTGCCGAAGCACACGAGAAACGAGGACCTGCTCAAGTTAGCTCCTATACCACCAATACGGGACATCATAAGCGAAGCTCAATTCCGAATGCGATGTCGATTAGAAAACACACCACAGGGACAACAAGTCATGGCATGGGATAACCGAGCCCACGCGATGCCAGTGGCTGAGGAACTACTCACAATGCCACCATGGGAAGTGAAGCTAGGTACTCGGAGGAAACAACGTCTTATCGTCAGACGTGATGTGGAAGCCAGAAAACTACTTGAGTAGAAACTGGAACAGAGCACACCTCCAAACACCATTGACATCTACACTGACGCCACAATCAGCAATGAAAGAGCCAGCATGGCCTGGGTTTGCACATCTGCACCACAACACAATGGCTTTCACAGTTGTCAGCTTCCCGGGGGCGCAACTCTGCCCGCAAAGTTATTGGCAATATGGGGGGCCGTCAATACTATTCCCCTCGATTTGGGAGGCATCAATAGTAAAAAAAAAATTCACTATCGCATCCTCACAGATTCGTACGAAGCGGTAACTGAACTAACGGCGCCAACGACTGAAGATGCTGTAGCCAACGACACCAGAAGAAAGCTAAAAAAATTCAAGACATCGGGACAAATGTTGAAGTTCTCTGGATACCGGGGCACACTGGCACGGACGGGGGAAACGCAGCCGATCATGCGGTCGCCGCTCAAGCGGGTGGGCTTGGTCACATATACAGTTCCCCACACCCCAGTTCCTTGTCACACCCGGAAGACCAAAGTCCCTATAATAAGATCTGGGCAGAAGACTCTCCCAGCAGAGCACTGATGCATTAAATTCGCACTAAAATGAAAGCAGACTGCAAAAACCGACTGTTAGAAGCTCCACCAGCGCGCATACTAAATGACAAGGGTGGGTTTACTCGTCAACAAGAAATTTTTTTAAACAAAGTTATGGCCAACTCTGCATACACACCACACATACTAGACAAATGGCAGCAAGCTACCCGACCTTCGAGCGAAAATATTTCTACGCGATGCACACACTGTCAGACGCTGTGCCGAGCAGATTCAGAACATCTCATTTGGACATGCGCAGCTTTCTCAAAAGTTAGACGTCACATTGAACACCTGCTGCACGCCGACATGACAGCTCTACGTAACTTAATAAAGTCTGACCATGAAGCCCAAAAAGCTCTCGCAACATACGGTAGTCAAAGTGGCCTGTTTCGAGTGGTGCAGGAGAGGTCGACTGACTCGTGCGAGGACGTGACGTGAAGGTGCTCATCACCCTCTAATCCCCTTTCCCACCTTATCCCCAAAAGCGACCAAGAGTCGTCCTTCTATTTCAATAAAGGTCACATTCATTCATTCATTCATAACCATACAAACCTTTACTAGTCATGCTTGGTATGCAGCATGGTAATCAGAGTTTTTAACAACGTTTTACAGGTGAAAACCATACCTCAGTGTAAAGAATTTCGCGGTTTCAGTTATTTCTCATTTATTTATTTTTTGATGTTGCACCTCAAAAAACGAGAAGAGCCATTAAATTTTCATCCTTCCTGAATGTCTTGCCGCACACCGCCATAAAATCGGATACTTTCTAACAAAGCTACAGCCGAATGAAATATGTCAGTTCTAAAAGAATCCCCTTGCATTCTTCTTTTACCTTACTGTTCTGACGCATTCATCACGAAGCCGGTATGTCCAACGACCACGGAGAAACAAGAATTCTTGCTCCGTGCCCACGACTGTCTGCAACGAGGGAGTCTTTCCGATAGCATGTGAAGCCTTCTCTCTTTGCTATCGATCTTTTGCATTGACCCAGCAGAGCTGTATCGCACTGCACGAATGCATGTGAAATGCACGCGCAGAGAAAAAAACCTTGTCTTTCGAATCCCTTACTCGAAGTCACGCGATGGGCGGAGTTTATGAAGGCGAACTTGTGGCTCTTACGGGGTTGCACGAGGAGCATCTTGACCAAGCAACGTGAGTGCCATTTACGGCTAAGTACGCCCCTAATGCCACGCCAATGGTCTGATATATCTGGTGCGTTGCGGCAACACCGCATTAACGAAAGAAAACATACAAGTGTAATATCTAAGAGAACCCGAACTTACGTACGCAAGCTTACTTACGGACTCATCAATACAGCGGCGGTGGCAGAGCGTGAAACAACGGTAAACTAGCTTTTTTTGTGATATGTCTATGTCAAAAAAAAAAGACTACACTAATCAGCGTTGTTGTTTTTTTCTTGATGAACATGTGCTCAGCCTACGTCTTTGTCGACCACCATGCCCTTTAGAAGTGCCTTTGTTATTTTACATTATATTATAAAGACTCATGCTCATTTCCGCACACCATGTACTCTTTATACTCAGGCTAAATAATAGTCGTTGGGGGCCAGGGCACAGCGTTCTCTTATTACAATACTTTAGTTCGGTTTATACATATCATTAGAAAGCCAGGTGAAAGAAAGGTATATGATAGGGTAATAAGAAACTGGTAATAAGAAACTGCTTGCTGTGCACGAAGATAAAAAGTGTGTGAATAAATCAAAGAAAACAAGTATTTGCGCAAACTGCGAGAGGCGGCACGCGCCACTTTTACAGTCTACCTGCCGGCTTGTATAACCATTGTAAGCGAACCAGCGCACCCGCGGCCCGCTATGTTTTCATCATCCTACGACTTTTCGTGACCACGTATTGGCTTCATCCCTGTTTGAAAAATGGGTGCGAAAACAAATGGCTATGCGCGGAGGAAGCGCCATCACACTTACAGTCAGTGATCTAGCCGGTAAAAACAATCTGTGGTATGGAGATGATCGACTAGGTCATATGCTGACTAGGTCTTATCCTTTAAGTTCAATGCCCCAAAAAGAGTTGCACAAACGGGCGTTTCAATTAAAAAGCTTTGACGAGACACTCACTCCAGTTTCCCAGAGAATTGCTATTAGACACGGAGAATATTTAATTTTTGTAGTTTTCTGAAAGACCGGAAAATGAACAGAGGTATACAGTTAGAATTTCGCGGTGTACCATTTCTAGCCTCTGCCGACTTCCTGCGTATAATTTCATTTTGATTCAGAGCTACTCCTGAAAGATCAAATTCTAGCTTCTCATGGCCTCCATTTTCCGTTTACGACGCATTTGAAATCTCCATAAGCTATGAAAAACATACTCACTCGCTCTCGCACACTCACGTCCTCTCGTTTTGTTTTGTTTGCTTGTTTCCTGCTTCTTTTCTTTGCGCAAGCAAGGCGTTACCTCTCATTCGCGAAATGATTGCTGCACATTCTAATCTTATTTTAATTTGCCGAGGGTACGGGACAGCGTTGCGAACTCACCTCGTTAAACCAGTCTTAGCAGGAAAGAAAAAAAGGAACAGTAAGAATGAAAGTCGGTGTTCGAGAAGACGCTATAAGGGGTTTTGCAAATCGTGGACTCCGCGAATTTTACTGGCGCAACGGCACTCACCCGTCGTCAGCGAATTCTCTAAAATCACTGTGACGGTCGTGCTTATTTAAGCGCAGGGATTTTTCTGCATTCAAGTGAGATGTTCTTTTAAAGCTGCAGCGATGTACTCATTACCCAGCTATTCTGCGCCCATTAACGTAGTATCAGACGGGTAAAATGTCACCCAATCACAGTCACCGCATCGAGGCTAACTTGGAAGATGGCGAAACTCGGTCTCGCAATCATCGACAGCACTGGACCGTATGCCTCTAATCTTAGAAAAATCTACATGGTCAACATATGCCCTGCAAAAACGTGCTCTATTAGCAGTCATCAAGTTCAGAGAACGGAGTGCTATACCTAGAAATTACTGAGAAAGCCTTCCTAGGTTGATTTTACACATATAATTTGACCTGGCCACGTCACGTTGTGTGTCGCTTCGTGTCCGAACTCATTCTGTGCCCCTATGACTGGAATTTGCCAGTATCAATGCTAATACGTGACTGGACGTTGTGCAGTTTTATTTATAGCACATGCGATGTTCGTGTGACTGCTTTTTATGTGAACTTTAGTGTTATGTGACTGGACTATATTTTGCGTTGTTTTTCGAGCTGCTATGTGAATGGACTTACATGAACTATCCATATAGATACTCTTTTATGTAATATTTTTTCCCCTTTTCGTTGCTGTGACTTTCACGTATCCTATTATCTGTGAAAAGGGGTAGCCGGCGCTATACCAAAGCGCAAACATCTCCTAAATACCATATAATAAAACAAAAAACCAGCCTGATGATCTGCCTATTCGTCAACTGAAGACACCACAGAACTGGATCAGCGACGAAGCATAAAATATGACGAAAATTTAAAAACGAGAAGAAAGAGTGCCCTTAGAAATTGGTTAGGGCAGACGAGTATGCTACACAGCAAATGGGTTTGAGCCTTTTAGGGAGTTTTGGGCTAGTTGCGAAGCGTGCATCCTAAAGGTACTACGCAAAACTCCCTGCAAAAGGAGGCTTTATTTACATCCTTTGTTAAGGGAGTGATTGGATGGAAATAACAGGGTCTTTAGGAGCTACTTTTGGTGTTTCTATTTAACTCATTTCGGGGGCTTGAACGATGCGCATTGTGAGTTTTTCTGCTCCTTTTATAGGCGGCCCAGGAGTGGTCGCGAGAAAAAAAGATACTTCAGGCACTGTATCAGCGTTTCACGAACAATTTCTGCTATTATCCATCACTAAGACATAATAGAATATGGACATCAGTGTATTTATGCACAGTTATGACATTTACATACAAGTACGCACGACACAGGAATCGAATTTGCGACCATACACCATTGCAAGCAAACACTATAACCATTTCACTACACCGTCACCACTTGCTTACGTGCACTTTTCGTGGGCCAATGTATATATGTACCAATGTATGGACAAAGCGGCTAGTAACGTGTCGGCAGAACTCCGAACTGTTGTTGTACCATCAGCGTGTGTTTGCGCTTGAGTAGGGTCAATACTTAATTTGTGGGGTGTCATGCAGGCCGACGTATTCGTCGGTTCGTCGTGTCGTGCCGCTAGAAAAATGATAAACGTGTGCCCTCTCGAGTACTTTTCCATATATCGACAATGCTTCGCCTGCCCGAAATTCGTGAACACCAGTGCGACAAAGATATCTTCAGATGACCTAACCTATGTGCATTTCATGAGCGCATGTTGTGGAACAATTCTCGTTATTTCTGCCGCCGCGAGCTGAACGCGTCCAGAGGCGGCAGCGTGTTCTGAGCTATTCAAAGACCGCCTGCGTTCGCATATGAAAATTGCACACGCAGATGTCAGAGTTACAATGACATTGTAACGCGCCTACATTAGGTGCGTTTAATGCGCACAGCCGCGAGCTGCATGCAGGGGCAGCAGCGCCTTCTGAGCAGCTGAACGCTCATCTATTCCCGCAATTAACGCTATTCGCAATGCACGCTTTAGCGCGGCATCCAGTGATCCTTTATAACGCACATTCAGTATTTATTTGCTTTCATACTCGGATACTACCTACATATCGTACTAGTTAGCTTTTATTGTAAAGCATCACGCCACCGCGTTAAAGCGAATGCCTAACGCGTGCCCCACAGTCAAGGACAACCTCCCGAAGTTTACCAGTTACAGGTCTCCCACAAAGCAAAAAAGCTAATGTACTTGCATTTTTCTCTTGTGAACGTCCATGTGTACTTGGCCCAACCCCTGCACAGATGATGCAGTACGCATTCAAACAAATTATGCATTACCATCTTCCTCAATGAAACAGCTGTTATTGAGAAAATATGGTTCTGTTGAATTACTTCATCACAGCAGCAGACAGATTGGCTTGCTTGCAATTCAGAATTTCGCAATCGTAACACAGAAACACGATAGGACTAAAGCAAATATGCAGAAAACTGGAAAAACTATCATATGTGCACTCCCTCGTGCACCTGCACATTATGTTAAACTTTATTTATACAACAGGCACCTTCAGTTATGTTACTATTGATGAAAGATCACCCAATCTAGGTTAGAATACTGTGATTACTTTCTGCCTAGCTTTCTGTTGCCTCTCTTCTATAATGTGTCATAATGTGTGAACCATCTGTTCAATGTGTTTGGTAATAAAACACAAGCAGTTACATTAAGCAGGCAGTGTTTCAGCAATATGTTTTGCAAGCAAAAGTTCATTTCTTCAATTTGCATGCACGACAAGTAGTCATGCTTCAATTTATACAAGAACCAATGTCTCATCATGATGCGCACTAATGTGTGCACTTCACCGTGCCAGTATGTAAGTACAATACAAAAAAATAAGCTACCCAAGGAACTTGGTGTCAGCCTACACACGAAGGCAACTAATTAGTACAATAAGGCTAGCATCACATTTGGGAAATATGAAACCGTGAACAGGCAGTTTACAGTTTTTTATTCCATTTTTTTGCCTTATAGCATCAAAACATGTCGCACATGATTTTGTAGTTCAGTTTCCTACAAAAAAGCCTAAAATAGACCTGTGGTGTTGACTGTAGGTCCACTTACCAAGATGCATAAAAACATTCCGCGATGCCCACAACATGACAAGGTTTCCTTCATATATTGCTGTACATATTTACGTACAGATACCTGGAAGCCATCGCAAATTTCTAGAAGGGTTCTTGGGAACTTGTCGGCATAATCACTTCAATGTACCGATGCTTCTATTATGCATAGCGAGTACAGCTATGTTTCAATGTTTTCATGCCAGCTAGTGCCATTTGTAACTCAAAAGTTCTTCATCTTTAATTCCTTGCTTTATGCCTTATGCATAATTACCACATTGAAAATAATCCATCTGTCATGGCTGCAATGTCAACTTAGAATTAGGCAATCACATGCACTGAATAAAACATTTTCTGTAAATAGTGACTGGTCGCTTTGCACATTGAATCCTAGGACTTGATATGCCATGAGGATGAATAAAAATTGACCACACATGTATAGAGGCTGTAAAACAGTCAGGAGTTAAGTTCATAAGTAAGGAAAACGCGAAAATGAAACCACAACACATAGCAACGAAGGGCACGGGACGACACACTAATTAAAACTGAAGTTGAACATGTGTTTGGCTTTTTTAGTCATGTTCATGCCCTTTCTGTGGATGTGTGATTGTTTAATCTCGTAATTTTGTCATACTGTGTGTTTATATCTTTCTTTGGTTTTGATTAAATTTCAGTTGCTAGTAGCGCATGTCTTGTCTGCCCCCTTCATTTCTGTGTGGATGTAATATTAATAATAAAATGTGGGACGCTTAAGCTTCGCCTTTAAGAGTTGAACGCGATAGCAATATCCTGCCCCTAGTGAGCACTTCGAACACTACGAGTGTTTAACAGAATGCGCGCAATAAGGTGTCTGCCTTATGTAATGGGTAGCATGCTTTAAACCAGGAGCAATTATGCGCGAGAACCTTTTTCGAAGCTGCGATGCACCCACTACGTGGTCTTAAGGGAATACGCGCAGTAATTTGTGTGCCTTTTGTAATGGGCGGCTGTCTTTAAGCCACCAAGTCGTTATGATATTTACGTGGTGTGACGCCCGATGGCAATGTACGCTTGTACCACGCAATATTACTGCCATATTACATCTCGTACTGTGACACCTGTATGAAGGACGCGTATTTTTTGGGAAGCATCAAAGCAGGGCTGGGCAGAGATACTCAGAAAAGTATTCCGGAATACAGATATAGAAATACATGAACTGGAAGCCTAAAATACAGATACTGAGATACATTTGCCTTTAACGTAACGGGATATTTCGGAGATACTTTTGCAATAAGACGAAAAAAGTATTCCGGAATACAGTTACAGCGATACAGATACTGGAATACTTTTTTTATTTCAAGGATGTTCATACTACGCAACGACAATTATTAGTGCAGCATAATGTTGTAATTAAAGTTACAGCGCATCGAAACGTTCAGTTCATTTATTTATTTATTACAGTACCCTCAACGCCATTAAGACATTGCAGGGGAGGGGGGTGGACAAAGTACATAATTAGCAATAATGACATAATTACAAGTATCAATTGCAATAAAAATACACTATTTCACAGCAGCAGTAACAAGGACTGGACACCGAAATCGACATACTTGGCGAACAAACTAAGCTATGCTAGAAATAGCACACTTTAAGCAAATCACTGGAATCGCTAATGAACACCAGTGAATTGAGAAAAAAGCACACATTTATTTTGAAGATCTGCTTTGCTGAGAAGGTTGCTGTGTAGGCTTCTCAAATAGGCTGTCTTCTAACAGCGTCGCTTCAGCCTCAGCACAAGACTCACGAAAGAAAAATGTCTGTCTACCGCTGAAGGCGAGCACAAATTCGTGTTATAGTGAATAAATACCGCCTTCGTAGACGGATCGCCCTGCAGCGTGGCGATATCTCTTCTCGGGTCATCTAGATACCGAAACACTTCCGCCCTCACTTGGGTTCTTCTGACTGTTCAGAATTCGAAGTTTGTCCCCATCTTCGGAATCCTCAGCCGTCTGACCCTGTCGGCTTCAATGAAGCTGTCACCACCACCGACGCTACCAGCACCCATTTCAGAAAGCCGACACAGGCGAAGTCGGCCCCGGCGGTGGGGGAGCCTGCTACCACAAAAGACCGTTTCACGCATGTAATCACTTAGGAAGGCACCCTGACATTGGAGAGGTGGCTGAAAGCGCGTCAAAAATAGCCATCTTCCAGTCACTTCCGCCGCGACTACGGGAACTGCTTTTGGAAGTGCCGCCGCTTTGATAACTGAAGGCACGCGAAGCATTGCAAAGCCTGTTCCAAGGCGGTATCCGCGCGGGGGGTCGCGAAATAATGGCTTGCCACCCGACAAAAATTAGGCGTGCTGCACTGACCTTGAGACAGCGACTTTCGTCGGCAGAGACCGACAACACTGCCCCCGCGATTCTGCCGTCTGCGGCGACCGGCGGCGCGCCTTTGCTTGTCTTGGCACAAAAAAGAAAAAAAAAACGCCATTCCCCCATTGGAAACATGCCTCAACTCATTTCCGACAGAAAAAGCAATGTAACGAGATACGAGTGTCCTGCATAGTATCGCGATACAGGCGATACATCGTAAATGTATTTCACTACTGAGATACAAATACATTTTTCAAATGTATCTCGATGCAGAAATACAGATACTCAAAAGTATCTCTGAAATACTATCGCGATACTCTTGTATCGCGATACTGCCCAGCCCTGCATCAAAGTTACTTTCAGCGCAGCTCCAAGCAGAGGCGTGGCTGTGTGGTAGAACACCTGCTTGCCACGCGGACGGCCTGGGTTCGATTCTCACTCGGACCCAACATTTTTATTATTTATTTTATTTGCAGCTTTTTCGATTTTTCGGTCACGGACAAAATGATGATTTTTCGCTCACAACCAACGGTGCCGGCGCCGACGGCGGAATTTCTGCGATACGAGCTCTTTAACGCTATCGCGGTAATATCTGGGATTTAACGTCCCAAAACCACGATATGATTATGAGAGACGCCGTAGTGGAGGGCTCCGGAAATTTCGACCACCTGGGGTTCTTTAACGCGCACCTAAAGCTAAGTGCACGGGCCTCAAACATTTTCTCCTCCATCGAAAATGAAGCCGCCTCTCTGTGGATAATAATAATATAATAATATCTGGGGTTTAACGTCCCAAAACCACGATATGATTATGAGAGACGCCGTAGTGGAGGGCTCCGGAAATTTTGACCACCTGGGGTTCTTTAACGTGCACCTAAAGCTAAGTACACGGGCCTCAAACATTTTCGCCTCAATCGAAAATGCAGCCGCCGCGGCCGGGATACCTTTTCCCTCCATTACCACCCCTCCTCTGCCCGCTACGCAAAAAAGAGCTGTGGGACGACGCCCTCCGCGACGGACCTCCCGAGGTCCTGCGAGCCATCATACAACGGGCTCGACACGTCGCCGGAGTCGTCCTAGGGACCCCGGACTAGGGGTTCCTCCCATGGTTTTTGTTTTACTTGCTTAATAAAGATGTTTTCTCTCTCTCGATCCCGCGACCTGCGGGTCAGCAGTCGAGCGCCATAACCACTAGACCACCGTGGCGGGGCTCTCTGTGGATGTGTGATTGTTTAATCTTGTCATTCAATCTTGATGACAAGATGTGATTGTTTAATCTTGTCATTTTTTCGTACTGTGTGTTTATATTTTTCCGTGGTTTCGATTAAACTTCAGTTTCTAGTAGCGCGTCATCCTGTGCCCTTCATTTCTCTGTGTTGTGATTTTTTTTGCACCCTCTTTAACTATGTATATACACCAACTCGCCCAACCGTCCCTGTTAGGCCTTAATTTTGTTGATTAACAATAACTCCACTCAGCTTCTTTTTAAACAATGCGAAATTTTCAAATGCACACGATATCAGAAAGGTTGCACGTAGTATTGCGCATAACACTCTGCATCAATACCAGTGTTGTCCAAAATGTGGTAAGATGTACGAGCTGTTCAGCATAGTGTACAGTGAGGCACATCAGAGTGTTCCCGCAACATGGGTGTCGGCCGGGGGTTTGCAAAAAGGGCACCTGCCCCCCTCAAGACACACCAGCACTTGACCCCACCCAAGCTACACCAATGCTCTCCCGCTCGCCAGACCGCTACGTTACACCGCCTTGCACCCCCCAAGACAACATCCTGCCGACACTCATGGCCGCAATACACTGTCTTGAACACAGACCGGTGGGCAAGCAACTCTTGCTGCTTTGCCAATAGTCTATACCTGAAAATTACAAAAAAAGAAGTCCATTAAGATTTCTGTATCCATAAAAATGGATGTCTTACCAAAAACTCGCACTTGACCATCCTTATTGCAGACTTTTTGTCAAAACACAAAATAAATACAAGACTGAGATGCTGCTAAGTATTTCCTTGTGAGCTTTTCGCTTAGTGTGCACGGGTGAAAAATACATGGAGGTAAAAAGAATGCGAAACACCTCCAGAAGTGTGCTCTTGTCATATTTACCATTATCTGGGCAGCTTTTGATGTCAGTAAAGTTATCATTATAAGTACACTTTAAAAGGGTTGTGAATGTTAGCAAGGTCTTGATCAACAGCACCTACTCTGTTTAGGAATGAAGATTGGACCACTTGGTATTAAAGCATGGCAAAAATAAACAGCGCACTTCTAATGAGGATAAACTAAGGCCTGGGCACAGTAACAGCGCTTTCACCTTGACCAATTGTGTGAACAGTCATGATACTATGTATTGACCTTAAAAATTGTGGCAACATAATTCAAAAGAGCAAATTAAGGAGAGGGAATAAACAACATGATTCAACAATGTGGTTCAACAGACTCAACAGCTGGCTTATATCAATGCGATTAAATTAGCCTTCCACATTTCCTAATGGCTAAGAACATGCACATGTAACCTTGGGAAACTCCACTGTTGATATGTGACCAATGAAGTTGCATTCCTTCCATGCCATTGAATGGCCCTTCATTCTTTTCTGTTTTCACTTTTTTCTGGTTTTCATTGTTTTCACTAGCGTAAATGTTCACCCTTTTTGATTTTGTTACTTCGCAGATAGCGTATGTGTTTTGCTTTTGAATTTGCACGTGTTTCTTCTGCTTTGTCTTTCCTGTTTCTTTTTGTATGCGTATATGTTTTGCCTTTGAATGAGCACACGTTTCTGCTGCTCTGTCTCTTTCTTTTGCTCTACTGGGCCTTGTGCACTTCTCAAGCTACCATTGTCGCTTTTCACTTGAGGCCCATTTCCTGTATTTTGCTGGAATAAACATTTATCCATTCATTCAGTACCATAAAACGCATGTGCTTCACAATACACACTGCACTTAGCAGATGTTTGTCACATGATATGGCCGTCATTGTATAGCTTTAACATGATTTATTCGTTAATGCTAAATGAATCCAAGCTAATGATGTTAATGTACCTTGATATGCTATTTCACTGTTCCTTGATGCATATGTATGAAGGTACAGTGCTTATGTACCTTAATATGCTATTTCAGGAGACGGGCAGAGTGCGCAATGCAAAATTGTTGCCGAAAAGTCTTCTCACTTCCTGATAATGTGTGCTTCAGTGGGTTCTCACAGTTGCATGGCGGCAGAAAGATCCAAGGTAGATGCTGCAAAACGAGAGCGCACGGTCTTGACATATGTCAATGCGCGCAAATCGACAGCATGACCAAGGATCAAAACAAATGAAGTTTTAGAACAGAATAAATAGAAAACAAAGTTGTCCTTTATGCACATTTCATCACGCGACAATGTCATAACCGTGGCATTTTGCTCTAGTGTATATTCCCAGAAAGCATTATACCTCATTCATGCATTATCAGAAGCAAGAAAATTATATCGTGCAAACAACTTTTTCAGAGCGCACTCGTGGGTCGATTGACTGGTCCTGTGAAGCATCAGTTATATTCACAGAAGTTCCAAAACACGCATCACACATCATTGCTATCTGAGTTTAACGTCTTTTAAATGCGAAGCATTTCTTAGCGAACTTCTCCGACTTTCAGCGTATCTACCTATCTATCTAGCCGCCTACGACTCATTGCTCGTGTGGTCGTTTCGTTAATGGTATGTATGCCAAAATTGGTGTGGCATGACATGATGATGATATGCCATTCGTGAACGTCATTACACGTCACTCCCTTGGTTCTCTTGCGGCCATTCCGTTAACTTCATATTTACCAAAATAGCTATGGCGTCACAAGAGTGTATGACGCACGTAAATGACAGTTTCTAATGCGCAAATCATGACACGCTTATCATGTGTGACATGATTTAGACAACATGGTCTCGGGGAGCTCGCGGCCGTTTCGCCTGCTTAATATAAACCATAATTGGTATTGCGCGTGTGAGTGTACGACCAACATAAATGACAGCTGGTAACATGAAAATAATGATATTCATGTCATGTACAGCAGGATTTACACGCCACGCTCATGGTGCGCTCGCGGCCGGTTCGCTAGCTTGACATATACCAATATTGATATAGCGTGACGTGATTGTGTAACAAACATGAATGACACATAGTAACATGAAAATAACGACATGTGTGCTATGTACGGCATGATTTCCGTACCAGGCTCATAGTGCGCTCGCGGACGGTTCTCTAACTTGATATCATAACAAATTTGGTACAGCGTGACGTAACTGTATGAAGCACATAAATGACAGCTGGAAACATGGAAACAGTGACATGCGTGTCATGTACGGCATGGGTTACATGTCATGCTCATGATGCGCTCGCAGGCATTTCGCAAGCTTGACAGGCCAGTTTTTTAGATGAGAAGCAGCTTTTGCTCGGGGCTGTGTCCGCCCTTCCCTCACGCGTCTGCTCCCCCACGCGCATGCGCCAACTCTCCCCCCATTCTCACGTGAGTGCGAGGAGGTGGCGTGAGCGCTGCCTCCGCTGCGTTTCTCCTCTCCCGTTTCTCTTTCTCCGCCTTAGCTGTGCGCTCGTATATAATGTGGCGCGCGCTCGCTCCTTTTTGCACTCTCCTTCGCAACAGCGCTATGGACGCTCGCGAAGTTGAACGTAAACGGCAACGCCGGCAAGAGAATCTCGAAGCTGCGAGGCAATGCGAAGCAGAAGCGCAACGGAAACGAGCTGGGCGGGGAGGGGGGGTAACATCAGCGGTACACAACATATACACAACGCCACAAACAAATTAAACATACACGGAAACATACAAATGGAACAACAATGGAAACACAAATGAACATCCAGCGCTGCTTCGCATCCCCACATGGCTCCCTTTAGTGGCAGATGGTGTAATTGTTTTTCTTTTTTCGCTTTTCATTGCACTTTTCACGCGACGCAATGTGCACACGACCTCTACAGGTGCATTAGCGATGATAAGGACTCGCAAAGAAAGAGAACATCAGTATTACTTACCCTTTTTGTTCATTACTGTGCCCAGCACGTAGGGTGCCCATTTTCTGCTTGGTAATGCACAGCGGCACGCTCGCTTGAATCGACGGGCCATCGTGCTTATCGCAATAGCAGTGCAGCATGTCGCACTGTCGTCAAGCCACGCATTTCACATCCAGCGGCGAGAACACAGCACAGTGAGGCTGCAGGCACAGAATGAGCACACACGGCCACACAGCTGAGCACTTGAGCCTGCTCAAGCAATCATTCTTGCATGTGTCCTCCACTTGATCTTCATAAAGCGTCCAGTCAATATGTCGAGAGACCAGTGAGGGCGAAGCCCCTAGGCCATCAATTCTCACATAGGTCGGAATGTGATCGCTACCATGGGTTTCAAATCGGTGAACCACCGCACTTTTTAACTTATGCAACACGACACCAGTGTCAGGTCGAGGCAGCTGCTATACGTCGTCCCTCGCAGAAATGTCGGGCTACTATCACTCAGAAGGCGCAGGTTGTGGTCTGGCGCAAATGATATCAGTCAGCGGCCCTTTGAGTTCATCTTCAAGCTTCCCCGTATTGGATGATGGGCATTAAGGTCGCCTGTTGTAATAGAAGAGCCTGGTATAACTGTCATAATGTCCATTAGTCTTTTACAATCAAGTTGACTTGTAGGGGAAATGTAGATGCCATGAAGTGTAAAGGACACCCCTTCTTCTTCACAGTAACGCACACGTACTGGTTCTCGTCGTCTGGCGGTATAGCGTGGGCGAAATAAGTAAGGTGCTTGCGAATATAAACAATAACCTTGCTGCTCCTTCCATTCTTGCTTGAATTGAAAGCCTCATACCCTGATATGCTTATGGTAGATGAGTTCGGCTCACAGATTACCATTATCGGGAAGCGGTTTCTAAAAACGAACTGCCGGAAATCCGATATGCGTGACCTCAGGCCTCTCACATTCTATTGAATAATGAAGGCGTTTCGGACATCGTCTGGAAACAATTGCTGTTGCCGTTGCAAGCCATGGTGATGCTGTTAGTCTTATTAAGCAATGGTCTTCTGAAGGCTTGCAAGAACTGGACTGATGGTATCCAGCAGCTGCAATGCGATTCATGCTATTGGTGTCTGCGTCTTGTCCACCAATACGCGAATAGTACTCACTAGAGAATAGACCATGGCGACGAGTTGTTTATCTTCATCTGTTGCTTCATAAGGAACAGACGAACAGTGCCTTACTGTAGAAGTCTGATGACGCTCATATGTTGCGTGTAGTCTAGGGAGCTCCGGCAAGGCGTCTCCTGTGTTGCTGTTAGAAGCTACCTTATCCTTTGACCCGACTGCGTTTGTTCTGGGCGGCAGAGGGGCAGGAGGCTTTGGGCGCGGTTCACGTGGCGACGAGGCCTCGGAGGTCTTGGAGCACCGTCGGCGACTGGTTCGTCGTGTGATGGATGCGGCGGCTTCCCGGTGAGATGAGGGATCTCGAACCATTTTCTTCAGCACTGCCATTTCCCTTCGAATAATGGGACAGTTCTTCGAAGAGGCATCATGCGGCCCGTCGCAATTCGAACACTTCAGTGTACTGGCCTGGCACGTGTTCGCGCTGTGGGGTCCAGTGCATCGGGCACAAACGATAGTGTTCTTGCACACGCTGCTCACGTGACCAAACTTCATGCACATCCAGCACTGAAGCGGCCTCGGTACGAAGGGACGAACAGCGTGCGAAAGTGTCCCACCTCCACGTGTGATGGGAGGGATTCTCCCTTGAATATAATCTTCACGCAACCTGACGTGCCGAGACGAAAAGCACTTGTGATGATAATGTCTTCTGTACCTGGCTTGATCAGGATTGGCAAGTCGGCATTGGCAATGGCCTCGTCAACATCATAGATTACTCCAGTGCTGACTTCTTTGCCCAGCGGTATATGAGAGCGGATTTCCATCCCATTGAGCCTTGCGCAAGGTATCCAGCGCAGCCGCGTGGTTGACGTCAATAGGTAAAACGTTCTTGCGCGTGTTCACTCTGACACCTTTGATTTCGTTTGGCACCGGCGCCTCTAGTTGTACAGACACAGCTTGCCTGTTCAGGCGTCGCATGTTGTCAGTGGCAAGAAGTGGCATGAAGAGGACGGTGAATGCCTCGATACTCCGCGAAGATCTTATGGTGGACGCACTCAAATCGATTGCCGTACTCAGAAACCGTCGCTTTGCCTTGCGGCTCCTCACCAGCTCGAAGGTGTCGTCGCCATATTCTTCACTACTGACATAATAGTTCATGGTGTCGTCGCTGTCAGTGTCACTCTCGGTGCCGTTACGCTTCCTGGAGGCAGCTGCCTCGGGTTCTGCGGGATCCGGCGGGTCGCTTGTGGGACTCCGCCTCCATCGCACTCCGGCAGGAAACCCCACTTGAGTGGTGAAATCAATGTTATTCACAAAGAAGATCAGAACTAAAAGAGTAGAATAGAGAAGAGTAGAGTAGACCTTAGAAGCTGTGGCTCATACCCACATTGGGGGATTGGCTAAGAACCAGTTAGTTTTTAAAGGCAAACTTGAAATTGAAGTTTAAACTCTGTTTAAATCATACGGAGTAAGTATAAATGAATTAGAATTAAAATTCTACGAATAATAATATAGAATTGAATTGAATCAAGAAAACTGATAATTTGGAAAACAAAAAAAAAGAAAACAGAAATAATAATTTGTAAACGTAGATTTTATAATCTAAATCTTATTGAACCTTTAAGAAACTCCTGCAATGCATTAGCAATCTTCCCGTCACTGTGGCCAAGAGAAAAAGCCCCGAAAGACAGTACATTTTGTTCATTTAATTCTAATCTAAGCAGACGGAAAACGACACCTAAGGTATTTTTGCGCAAGGTGGAGTACCTCTTGCGGGAAATGAGAAAGTGTTTGCGTTGTCTCACGTATTCCGCAAAAAGAACAATTAGGCGAAGCTCCCAAACCAGCTCTGTGTAGATAAAAATTTAGATATGGAGTCTGACAACGTAGTCTTATGATTCAGTGTTCTGCCAGAGAGGCACTTCGTTTTCTTCCTAGCTAAAGAAGCGAACGATAATCACGAGGGGATACTCAGCTCTGTGCCGTCTTGCGTATTTGTCTATCCCGTTTATTTGCGCTGAAAGACAGCCTCTACGTAAGGTACTCTTGAAGCACGCTTTACGAAGAGTTCCGCAAACGGCGTGAATTTTGATGGCACAAATATCACGTTCTGGTAGTTGGTGATGTCTACGCTTTCTTCCGCCTGAAGTTGCCGCCGGCATCGCATACAGCGCAATTAAAAATACCTAGTTAAAGTACGTGCGCCCGCGAGGACATGTTGGGACGCCTTTAACAGCGCCCGGTGGCAAACGTAGGCCCCACGGAAGCAGCGAGCCACCGTGAAGGACGCAAAATTGCGATGTAAGTTGTAACGGCGACTGCTTGTTTCCAAGAAGGTAAGTATATGCATGATAACGTTGCCTGATTTGCGAGCTGGTTTTTACAGCGAAAGCTGTTATGAGATCATTTCACCGGCCGTTTTTGGCGCCGTAGTTGTCCGCCGCCGCCGCCGGTGTCCGTAACCAGTATCGCTCGAAATAAGAAAAAAAAACGAAATAAGAAAAAATTCCAGGATGGAACGAGGTTCGAACCTGGGCCCTTTGCGTGGGAGCCCAGTATTCAACCTCTGAGCCATGCCGGTGCTTGAAACTGCTTTGCAAAAAGGTCCTATACAGGCTTCATGTCGGGAAGGAACCACATTAGCATATGCAATATTGCGTGGTAGAAGAGTAAAATAAGCACCAAGCGTCGCACAACGTGAATTCTGTAACGAGGTGTCACACAATGCGAATTGCGCAATGAGTAGGTTGTTCAATGCCTCGAACCCATTAGAAAGGGCTCTGCCATAATTCTTCATCTTCATCAGGCACAGCATCAACAAAGTGCGCATAATGCCTTACATGCGTTTAGCAGGTACCAACGCTCTCCGCAGAATGACGAAAAATGGCACAGTGCCTGCTGCCCTACTTCTCAAAAATTACAATGATTTATAGCGTAGTGGGTTCCTCGCAAGTGCACTTGTATTGGTCGCCAAGGAAGCCCATAAGCGCATGATCCACTTCCTCAGGGTCTCAGTGAAATTACAATGATTTATAGCGTAGTGGGTTCCTCGCAAGTGCACTTGTATTGGTTGCCAAGGAAGCCCATAAGCGCATGATCCATTTCCTCGGAGTCTCAGTAATGTTCTTCGCCCCCCCCTCCCCCTCAGTCTCTCTTCCACGTCAACGTATGTTATACAGCATGACGGGAGAGGGAAATAGCGACCGGGCGTCACCTAATGCAAATTACATAACTGGTGGGCCGTTTAAAGATTCCAACCCATTACAAAGGGCTGAGCCATAATTCTTCATTCGTCATCAGTCGTCGCGTCAACAAAGTGCACATAATGCCTTACAGACGTGTAGCTGGTGCCTCGCTCTCCGCAGAATGACGAATAATGGCTTAGTAGGTGCTTCCGAACTTCTTAAAAATTGTGATTTATGGCGTAGTGGGTACCTTTCTAGTGTACTTCTATTGTAGCCCCAAGAGAGCTTAACGGGCTCTAGAAACGCCGCTCTTCCAGCTTTCGCTGTGACTGTGCTGCGGTTTCAGCGCAGGCCTTGCGTTTTTTCTGCAAATTTCTACCTCGCGCACTTTGTTCTGCCTGCCTGATGACTAGCAGCCGGTGCTTATTGTTCCGTATGTATACACGGAGAAGCAAAGCGTGCCGCCTTGCATTAAATCCGCAACTCCCCTAACTCGCACGCACTCATCTCGTGCATCGTCAAACATCACGATGCAAACATCGTCAAACATGAAAACAAGATCTCCTGAGATTCGAAGTCTACACCCTTTCAGCGCCAAAGGAATTCGTTTGGCATTGATTATTTTTTTCCCGAAACATGCGAGTTTGTCCATGCGCAAGGTTAACTTAAATCGCCTTAGTTCAATAGAACATAAAAAATACGTTTATTGTAAAGATCCCTACGCGCCATTGTAATCCAATTGGCGCAGCGTCAATATTGAATTCTAACGCGCGCCCTAGTTTTGTTGTCGCAGCTTGTGAATAATGAGGCCGGAGTGTTGCAATCCGCCAACTCGTCAACGAAAGCTCAGTTGTGGAGACGCATTAGTTCCGAGATGATGCGGAGTAAAGCGGCGGCAAGCGACTGCTCCCCCGTTTCCTGTATTCGTGCTCGAGTTTGGAGTTAGCGCTCGTCTGCTCTTCTTGCTCCTTACTGTGCCGTCGTCTTATTTCCCACCCTGTTCGAGTATGAATGCCTACAAACTCGCCCAAATTTCAGTTCTTGTAAACTTAGTTCCCTACATACTCGCAAGTTCGCAAATGTCGCGTCTAGGCCCATCTGAAACGTTCGGACTCATAAGCCTTTAGTTCTGGCTGTTAAGTCGTTAGTTCGTTAACGGCTGTTAACGGGTGTTAACGGCTTAAGCCGCTAACGGCTGTGAAGCCGTTAGTTCGTTTAGGAACTAGCAGACACTGCTGCCAAACTTTCAAACGCATAAATACAAGTCCATCGGCAGAGTTTCGTGTGTAAAAAAGAATTAAAATAAAGCCAGTTCCACGCCTGTGAAGTCTGAGTAAGCAGCGGAGCTGGCGAGCAAGAGCCACCACCTGGCGAACGCAGATTGATTTCTTTCTTCGTCGTCTTGTTCTTTTTTCTTTCGTTCATCTTTCTTTCCTTCTGTATATCTCTCTATATTGCGCTTTCACCTCCTTTCCATCCTCCTAACCCTCACATCACTCACACTCATCCTCACACCTCTTTCTCACCCCTCGCTGAACTATACTGCAGATGACTACGATGTGGCTTACCCTCTCACCTCCCCCTCTCCCTGCACCTCACCCTTAGACCAGTCCTCGCACCCTTACTTCCCTTTCGTATCCCCTTGCTACTCTCACCTGAGACTCTCACTGGCTTCAGTCTCTCAGTGACTGAAGCTGCAGTCTCACTGAGAAATAATCAAGCGAGGAATGAGACACATATGAGGCCCAGCGACTGAAGCGGAACGGTTCAGTCGCTGGCCTTCATATGTATTTTTTTTTCGTTTCACCTGAAACATAGCACCATAATAAGCCTGCGAATGATAAGAATCTTGTCACCTAAGTTGATGTCAACCAAGTGTTAACAGAACGGATAATTTAACAAAACTTGATATTGGGGGAGATGGTGCGTAGCTTTTGGGAAACACAGGACAGACGCCGGTCTTCGGACTGGTCCCCTCTTTTTATGCGAAATAATGAGTTCACCACCACCACCACCGCCACCTGTCCTGTGTTACTTCACCTATTCGAATGTCTACTTTAGCGCTTTAAGTCTCCCCAAAAGAGATAAGGCCTCTATGGGGACGCAGAGTTGTGTAACGCAGGCAAATATTTTACGCCTATACTTTTTTAGGACACACGCCAACTATTGCAGCGTCCTACGCCGGAGCTCATTAGTAATACTAATATCTGGGGTTTAACGTCCCAAAACCACGATATGATTATGACAGACGCCGTAGTGGAGGGCTCCAGAAATTTTGACCACCTGGGGTTCTTTAACGTGCACCTAAATCTAAGTACACGGGCCTCAAACATTTTCGCCTCCATCGAAAATGCAGCCGCCGCGGCCGGGATTCGATCCCGCGACCTACGGGTCAGCAGTCGAGCGCCATAACCACTAGACCACCGTGGCGGGGCGGAGCTCATTAGTCAGACAGAAGAACCATTTTCCTGCCCCCTCTCGTAGTTAAAAAAAAATAAAAGAATCCTTCAACTTACAGTGGAGTAGATCATATAGATTATCTTAAGAAAATGGGACATTCGAATGCATACCCTTGTCTTTTGTTTTCGCGCTCGGGTGATAAAGCGGCAGTGTTCACGAACTCTCGCTTGTTCCATCGCACAAGTCACGCCTCGTGCATCCCGAGCATTGCCACACTTTTCTTCTTCGAAGATGCGACGTCAGTAGGCCTGCAACGTTTCTTAACGACGTGTTTCACCATCCAACGAAAGAACGAGACGAGCGAAAAGCAGCCACGGATTTCGTGCACTTTCGTCACTTGAACGGAAATCGAAACAAAAAATAATTAAATAAAGCCACTTCCACACCTGTGAAATCTGAGTGGTGGATGCTATGAGCGTCCCCTTTATAACGGGGCGGTGACATGTGTGCCAACGGGCTCTACAAAAAAAAAAACTAAACTCTTTTCTTTATTTTGGCCTAATGCCTTGTCTACTTCGATTAAACCGACCTTACTATAGGAAAAAAAAAACGTACAATCACAGCCCACATATCTGCTCCTTACGGCGAGATCGCCTTATTTCTCCCACTATTTATTTTTTTTTTCCTTTTTCTATACAGTTCTGCCACTACTCTAACCATCTCTTACTAATTTCTATCGCGGACCTGTTCAGCTTTCCATTGTTGTCCCTTAAACCCAGGCTTCATGTTGGCTTGTGTCCAAACATACACCTGGGTGGATATCTCTACATTCTATCATAACATGCTCCGTTGCTTCCTTAGCTTCGACCCCGCATGTACATTGACGTACATTGGAGCTGGCAAGCAAGCTCCACCACCTGGCGAGCGCAGGTTGAGTTCTGTCTTCATATTTCTTTCATGTTTCGTTCTTTTTCTCTTTCTGTATTTCTATCTCTCCTCCTTTCCCTCTTCCTAATCCTCACATCACTTCTCCTCACCCTCTGACTTCTCTTTCCAATCCCCTGCTATGCTGTACTGTACATGGTTATGCTATGGTTTACACTCTGACCTCCTCCTCACCTTAACAACAGTCCTCCTCAACCTCACGTCCCTTTCCCTTCCCCTTGCTAAACTGTACTATACACACAAGGCTATACAATGCCTTGCCCTCACCCCTCCTCCCTTCCTTCCTCCTCAAACTCAATTTCCTTTCCCATCACCTTGCTATACTATATGTCACGGGTTCGTGACGCGGACAAAGGCAGCAATCAGCTTGTTGAAGACTAACCTTTTATTTGGGTGAACCTGGTGCCCGGTAAAAGACAAGTCAAACTACAAGCGATACACGCTTACACTGATAGCGGTGAACAGAGCTTCGGCCGTCGATAAACTGAACCGCGGCAAGGTGCGTCGGCATTTGTACATGCGGCGTCGAACATTCGAGCCTTATCGCAGGTGGCCGCGTTAGTTCGAGAATAAACTGAGCTGTTCGCGTTTGTGCGCTCAGCTCACACCTAACAGATGATCCTAAAATAATCTCGAATGTTCCCAGACATTCTGGCGTGGTTAGCGCAAGGCAGCAGCTACACGTGCAATGGGCCCGCAACATAAAACAAAGAAAGGAGCGTGTGCGGCAATACGATGCCTGGCTATACTATGCTAGGAGCTGGTTGGCAGATAGCCGATTTGTGTTGTGCTGGCAAATACGGTAAGCTAGTGCACAACACACACACACACACTTTCTCCTGGAAGGCCTAGCCAGATAACATTTACACGTTGATAACAATAGCGCATTCACGATAATGAAATCAAGATATGCTCAACGTAACGTGCACAATAAGTACAGCAGGCGATTGTGACATGATTTCGGTGTTTTTATGTGACCTGCTTTATTTCGCACGATTGCGTATATGCTGTGTAGTAACTACGGATAGATGTGTATTAACTGGCAAAGATTTTCACTAAGATCTTTCAATGACCCTTATTAAAGAAGTAGACGTGGAGTGACATGGCCGGACTAGAGAACGGACGCGACACGCGCGCGATTCACGCCTTCCCTCTCGGTGCGGCCACGGGAGTGCATGAACTCTGGCGCTTTTGTCTTTGCACTGCTCGCATAAGGTCTCGTCTTCATTAAAACGCTCCGTTAACGAGCGCCAGGACGAAGTCGAAATGCTTTGAACAACTTTCTCAACTCTAAGTGAACCCTTGGCACGGCCGGACTAATGGGACACGCTAAGTGCGCAAGTAGATGCGTCGCGTCTTCCCTCTAGAATTGAGGTCACGTTAGGGTTAGACTTACAGTCTCCAAACTTATTTATTGTTTTCCTTTTTCTTTCTTTGTTTTCCTTTCTTCTTTTTTATTCGCGGTGTTTCACAGCGGGTCACGAGTCCGCCGTTAGATAGCGCTGCATCGATGGAAGAGAGTTAAGCAACCACTGCTTAGCCTCAAGCTAAGCTTTCGAAACGATCGAGGAACGCTGTGACCGAGCTGCTCGCGCAATTT
Organism: Rhipicephalus sanguineus; assembly: GCF_013339695.2. Lineage (NCBI taxonomy): Eukaryota > Metazoa > Arthropoda > Arachnida > Ixodida > Ixodidae > Rhipicephalus > Rhipicephalus sanguineus. The sequence continues at coordinate 32,573,364 of NC_051177.1, forward strand.
AAGACTGTCACCAATAACATGCTGTACTTACACAGCATTTCGTGATTGCTTTCGCTGTACACGCCGAATTCATACGCTTGCGCTCCTGTAGTAACCCCTCCCATGGTTAAGAAACCATGCCACTCTAATGTATTGAAGAAATCTTTCGATAATTTTCTGGAAAGTTCAATTTTCAAAGAACGCATAATAACTAATAATTTTCTGGGTTTTACGTCCCAAAACCACAATATAATTGTGAGAGAAGCCGTATAGTGGAGCCGTCCGGAAATTTTGACCATCTGTTCTTTAACGTGGACTTAAATGTAAGTACACGGCCCTCTGCCATTTTGTCTCGATTTAAATGCGGCCACCACGGCCGAGATTCGATCCCGCGACATTTTGGTCAGCAGGCGAACACCACAACCACTAGACCACGGTGGCGGGTCATGCCCGAAGAACAAACAAACAAAAATCGCTGACGATGTTTCGCCAGTTGAAGTTGACTAAGGACATCACGACTTTCACTCGCAAAGGCGCTTGCTCAATCAGGGGCGTAGGCAGAAATTTTTTTCGGCGGGAGGGGGGGGGGGGCACCTTCATGATCTGAAGTGGGGGCAAGGCAGGCAGATGTGGTCGAGTGTCATTTTGTGCTGTGTATGCCATGGCAAAAAGTTTTCGGGGGGGAGGGGGCTACACGGGCCCGGTGTGCCCCCCGTGGCTACGCCACTGTGCTCAATAAAACTACTTGCGAGGACAGTGGTTTCAAGGGCACTACTTGTAAGAAAAACTGCAACGAGACGTTGGTAGAGGTTTAACAGGCACTACTCATCTATCCGACTGTGTCAGTGGCAGACGACGTATATAGCAGCTTTTTATCTAAGTCGGAGCTTGTCCGTTTGTTGCTTGTTTGGAGGCATATAGACCCAAACACTGCTCGCGTTCCAAACAGCCGGATGTTTATTTTGGAGTTGGAGCAACACATCCGTCTTCGCGGCCTGCATTCAACGTCACGCCTTGACGCTTCGCTGTCGCCTTGTATGCGACCGGACGCAAGACTTTTTCGCCGGGAGACTGATTGCATCCCAAAATTAGGTTCCCAGCATCCTTTCGTTCCTTCTGTAGTTTACCTAAGACATAAGGTGTCTTTTGTGTATATCCGCCAGGAATAGATATAGCTGTCCAGCGAAAAATATGTCGTCAGAGTATTCGCATCAGTAGGCCAACGAAAGTCCATTCAATGCATCCGCATCAGCGACAGAGCTAAAGCGAACAAAGATGTTAAAGCTTTAATTGTTGTTGCACTTCAGCAAAGAAAACATTACTTAGACTAACAAAGCGTTGGGTGAGTTGTTATTCCATTGTGAATGGCATTCGCGCAAAAAAACACAGGACACGACAGGACACAGGACTGCGCTCGTGTCGTCGTTTCTTTCTACGTATGCTGTGTTTTTTTTTTCTTTTTTCGCAAATGCCATTCACAATGAAAACATTACGTAATTAGGGAAGCCTATTGTTCTCGCACTTAAGGTTTAGTGCGAGCTCAGTAGAGCCTGCTTGAAGCAACACTTGGTAATGCTAATTCGACTATGTTAAGTCATTGCGTAACTCAAAAACTCTGTCCATGCTCTGCTTACACGAAGCACACCTAATCCGACTGCGTTTGCGCCAGGTTTAAACGAATCGCGGCAGAGACTTCAAATGCTGAGTGTCTACGGTAAAGCATAAACTATTTTTCCAGAAATGTAAGTGGCCTCCGCGTTTTGTTTTGTTTTGTTTTTTCTAACTCCTTTTTGACTATTAATTAGAACACGGGAAACTCTGTGCCAAGTTTCGAGACGCATCAACCAGCTTTTTCGTTTCATTCGCAAACTGTGAGTTTTAGGCGCGCTTGCTCACTCGCTTGCGTGTAACTAACGTAAGCAGAGAGAACATGCAGCACAGTGGTGACAACGCCAACAGCTGTGGTTTTCCGCTATAACTCTGTTGCTCTGCTCGCTATGTTCTGCAGTTACGAGTATAAAAATAAGTTCAGAATTGTCATTACCCGTGCTTCGAAGGAAGTTAGTGCTTTTCTAAATGTACGCAGCATTTTTCCTAGCGGTAAAAAGATCAGAAACTAAGACTGCAGCAGGACTGAAAGTTGGCCTAGTTGGTGATACATAATGGGCAAAAAACAGTGTATCCCTTTCTTCGTCCCGTCCGTCTGCGCGCTCTTTTTTTGCCCATTAAGAAACTAAGAATAGACTCGCTGCTAATGCGTTAGGATTCTTGGGCTACTTCTCCGGGAAATATCCGTGTGTGCGCGTATAATACAACGCCCTTTTCGTACGAACACATAGGACTCCATAGCAAATAGATGGGAAACATATTGTGGTATATAGCTTATAACGAATCGGACCCAAGGCTTGCCAGGTGCGGGGGGGGGGGGGCGGGGGCTCGAATTCTCGACCTTACGGGCATAGGCGTGCGCAGGGTTCCCCATCAGAAGGGGCAAAGGTTCATCGCAGCGCCCCCTCACCCTACTAAGTTATTGTATTGGGCAGATTTCGCCCCCCCCCCCCCCTCTTAGCTGACTGGAAGGGTCAATGTACGGGGTAGATTTTGCGCCCCCCTCTTAGGTAACTAAGGGGGACGCCTCCCCCCCCACCCCCCCCCCTGTGCGCACGCCTATGCTTACGGGCGCATAAGATATCGAGCACTCCACCTCCGAATTATACAGGAAAACGACGATCCTTCAAAAAAATCACACCATCTCCCGCTAAAGGGGACCATGAGGCGATGCGAAGCAGCGTTTCAGCACGTCGCGTTTCAGAGGGGGAGTGGGAGTGGAGAGAAGAGCGGAAAGGGGGAAAGGGGGAGTGGAGAGGAGGTGTGTGGAGAGTGTTAGCGCATGCGCAGTAAGGGTGGTCACGCCGCACACCACCACCAGCGGTTTCAACTCCGCTATAAGATGCTTCGCATCTAATTGTAGAGTATGGAACCCCCGGCCTAGCTCGGGACCTCAGAAGAGCATATAGGGTGTCGAAACGTTGCCTTGCACGGTATACAGGGGCCCGAACTCCGGAACTTCAGATCAAGTAGGGTATCAAAGGCGATGGAAAGGAGCGAGTGACACAATGCTTGCAAACTTTAATTAGAAAGCCGCAATGGAGTTTCTTTAGCAACCTTTTCTGTTCGCTTATGTGGATTGAAAATAAACGTTACCCACTTAGCGCGTCATGTTCCTCTATCCTTTTCCCTTCAAGGCTGCTTCGGCACGCTGTGAAAGCGTCGGCCTTCGCTTTCTGCCGCTTAAGATAACGTGTCTTACAGATTCATGCCTGACGATGATTGTAAGAATCTGACAGTCTCTTTATGCAACGCCAAGGAGAGCTCAGGTGAAAGCCTATGATCCCCCCCCTCCCTTGAAGCTTTTGCACCTCGCTTTTGCACTATATACTTCCGAGATCAGCCCACCTTTGATCACACAGGGGGAGAGAGAGAGAGAGATAAACGAAGAAGAAAGGCAGAGAGTTAACCAAGTTGGCTCGGTTGACTACCCTATAATTGAGGTGGGGGAAAGGGGGAATAATAGATAAGATAGAGAAGAAAAAACAAGAGTAAGAAAGAGAAGAGATGAACAGTTAGTGTGAGCACTCACAACACAAACGGGCGCTAGCAGTTCACAGACTCTCGTGAAGTCCGACCGTCTTCAAGTAGCACAATAGGGCTTTCGTGGCCTTGTGCATTCAGGAAACCGTGGCCCAAGGACCCGGGACCTTCTTTTCTGAGAGTAGTCTTGCATCTAGGAGCTTGTCTCCTAGAGCACTTCGTTGAGCCCTCAAAGCGACGATTTCAACAAATGACGTCTTAGGAGGATGGTAGTCATGACGTCGATGATGATGTCACATTTTTCGCCGATTTGTGACGACGTGATTGCGTCACTGATGTCACTACTTGAGACGTAATTGTGGTACCGTTTCTGCTGACGACGCCGGACGCCGGATTTTTCGACTCATATGAAATATAAGGCATTCCCCTTCATAAAAAAAGACGAGTATGGTTCTCAGTTTGTGCACAAGCTCCATCTGTGCAATGTTTTCCCTATCTACGTGCGAGTTCTGCAGAACCGAAGAGACAATTGAACACGCCCTGTGCAATTGGGCTCGCTAAGTCACTCAGCGATGCCCGCTCCGGATGCTCTTGGACCAACTCGACACGAGACCATTTTCTGTAAACAAGATTATAGGACCACGGACATGTGCATCGAGGCCACAGAAGGCAACGAAAGCGGTACTGAAATACCTAAAATCAACCGATCTGTTTGACCGCTAGTAGAATGTATGTGCATCCCCAAGTGTGCTTGGGATTCTGTCCATCTCTCTCTTTCCTTCTGTTTCTCTCTTCACCCCTTTATCCCTTCCCCTAGTGCAGGGTAGCAAACCGCATGTGCCTCTGGTTAACCACTCTACATTTCCTTGCTTCCCTCTCTCTCTATCTCGCTCTCTCTCTCTAGGTCTCGAATGGACAATTACGGACGATGGCTTCAGTGCGCACGTAGCGTTTCTAAATTAGACGTGAAAAAAAAAAAGAACAAGCTGCAGCCCGATCTTCTTTTGTGGTTCATAAAATAAAGCATAATGCTCTAACGATTACTGAAAGATAATTTTCAGTTCTGCCTATGTAAACTGACTCTGGCCCGCGCCGACGCATTCGAGAACCTCCGCTTCATTATTTGTGGTAACCGCACCACGCTGCAGTCAACAAACTCCCTCTTTTCTGCTGTGAGTAAGCCTTCAGAGAAAATCAATGAAATTAAAGAGCTAATGTGTAATACGAGAAAGTCTGAAAGCCTTCTACAAAAAAAAGTAAATCTTGTAACATTGAACGGAAGAGATTGGTCCTTCTTTCCCATTTCCCCTTAAAATCAGCAAAAAACAGCATTGCGACTATTGTACTTCGAAGAATGATTAATGCTGCGGCTTCACTTACGTTCGCTCCGGTCGAACGGAGGCCGAATAGAAAAATGCGTTATAAAAAAAATGTATATTCTAGCCGAAGCTCTCCACTTCGGCGCCCCACATAACGCGCTGTACAGTTTTCCAACATTAAACTCCATAATTCTAAATTTAGCTACACGGCTTATATTCTGGTCACTGGTGCTTCGAGTTAAGTCATTAACGAAAGTCCATCCTCATTAACACCATACATACATTACACGCTAAGCAAGACCCACGCCACGCACATCCCACGTGCACAGCATATTTCGGAGAAGGCTTTGAGTAAGACCAGTTTCTATTAGAGCTAATGACCATAAACGCAGACTCTAAGTGACTTCACTTACGTATTTCAATCCTCCCTAAATTACTTTTGAACTATAAGAACGCTAAAAAGCACTTAAAGCTACAAGGGTTGTGGAATGTGAGTCTGGCACTCTGCGGCGGCAATCTTGTCGTTAAGGCCAGAGTGGCGTATCGGAGAAGAGATCGTGGTTCCCACTCGTCGAAAAGCTGCGCACGCGTTGAACAAAACTTGGAATGCGAGAGAGTGAGATCGCAGAAGAAGGTCCGTGGCGTACTGTTTAGGGCGCATGTGAATTTTTGGTTGCACTCGTCGTATGCGCATCCAAACGTTGGAAAAAAAATTTAACCATCGTACAAAAGAATAGAACATTAATAATAATATCTGAGGTTTTACGTGCCAAAACCAGAATATGAGTCACGCCGTCGAGGAGAATTCCGGAAATTTCGACCATTTGGTGTTCTTCAAGGTGCGCTGACGTCGCACTGTGTATACGGGCCTTTTCGCCCTCATGGAAATGAGGGCGCCGCGACCGGGACCAAACCCGCAACCTTCGGATCAGCAGCCGAGAACCGTAAACACTGTACCACCGTGGCGCACAAGAAACTAACTTCAATGACGAAGTTTCCTTGCCACGAGTGCTTTTGGAAATACATGCATGTCCAGCGTTCCGCGGCAGCTTATTTCGTTTCGCTGCCCTATTGTCCTACAGATAAGAGAAAGCGGATGAACCATCGGGGAGGATGTCATGCCCGCGAAGCGCGATTTTTATTCTCTAAGCGAATATATTGTCTAAGCGAATAGTCTGAGCGAACCTCTAAGCTAATCTTTAAGCGAATTAGCTATTATCATAGAACTCCAGGAGAGTACAGTCTGCTATACAGCTTGCTTCGCGTAGCACGCCTGTTGTAGTTGTATAGCAGCACGCAATTCGAAGTACGTCAGCTGATTGAAAGTGCACGGTTCATTACGCAAGCTCACATAGCGACACATGCCTTATTGACAAATCCTGCATGCGGATGTGGTATGAATTATTGACTGGAGCTTCCGCTCGACACGTGGCATTTCGTTTCCTAATACTCCCAACACATGTAACCAGATTATCAATATTCTCGTAAGGGCGTTAACAAGCATAGCTTCATTATGCATGCTTCACTATATCCTTACCGTGCCAAGCCCTTTCGTATTTCGTACAGGAACTCGCCTCGACCAGTGCCTTGGAAAGGTGGAGGTCCCAAGGCATTGTTATTACAGGACTAATGTGGTTCGTCCGATAACAACGGTTTACTCTTGTGCGCTAGCTTCATTGTAATCTGAACTTACTATAGACAGCAGAATTCCTCTCCTTCTCTCTATTACAGAGGACGTGCATTGCATTAAGAGAATTTCCAGAGCTCAACATTTTTTTTTTCGTAATACCCTCCGGGCCAAAGGCATTATGGAGGGGAGTGAAACATCATTTTCTTCACTCATACAATGTTAGCTAAATTATAAAGGTTGGGTACAAAGAGAACAGGTAAGTTTGTGTGCCGCGTTATACAATGATAGCTAGTGCAGAACGAAACAAGTGATGATCGGTGATGATGGCCACAGATCCGGGAAGGCGGTTGCAGTCTACAGATGATCTGGGGATAAATGAATCACTGCATGTTTTGGTTAGACATGTCATAACACCAGCTTTATTAGAATTATCAGTCCTAGTCGATACATTAGAAGGGGTAAAAATAAGTGTCACGAAGAGTTGGAATATAATGATAAATTTTGTGAAATAGACAGAGGTGGGAAAGCTTATTACGACGAGAGACAAGCCAGCGGCAACCGACCACTGCGCCTGCGACAATCCAACCGACATCCATACCATCGACGACTCATAGCGGTATGCGTAGATGCAGCTATCGATAGCTGCATTTTGCACACCAGCCTCGTATGCCCCACGCTACCTGAAACGCAACATGCATGCTCCTATGTTACAGAGGCACCATTCCCATCAGTGTTGGCGGAGCTCGCAGCTATACGGGACGGCTTAACATTCATGATACCCAAGGTGGATTGCTTGTCACTCAATAGGCTGCTTGTCTATACGGACTCCACGCAGGCAGTTGGAGAGTTGCGAAAAGTGACCAGCTCATTCGATATACCTTCCAATGTGCACCGACTAATTCACTCGTGCGCCTGCCCTGTCCGCGTATTGTGGACCCGTCGGTCTACACTGGCTCAAAAGGCCGCAGATGCCGCTTGCCATCCAGCGGAAGTTGAACACCCGCTACTTCGTTTGTCCCCAAATAACAGCTTGCTCCTGCACAAGGGAACCCCCGGCGCTCCACGCGTGCACTCATTCGTGGATCGGACCTTCCCGGCGGAGGTCGCGCTCAGGAGGATTCGTGTGGGCGCCGCGTTGACTCCTGCCATCCGGGCTGCATGGACATCCGGTGCACAGCCTCCCCCAACGACATGCCCCTTCTGCGTCGCCCAAGCCACCGAGGCAACGATCGATCACCTACTTGGGACTTGTCCGCGCCTTCACAAGGCTCGCACCCGCCACCTACGAGGCCTAAACTACCGCCCCGGTCGACCACCTGACTTAACGCGCTGGACGCACGGGCCTTTGCATCGACCACTCCTGGCCTTTACCCGCGTAACTGAATTCTTTCTTTTTATTTAACTTATGCCGTAGGGCATACTGGCACCAATAAAAAAAGGTGTTCGAGTGAGTTATTCATGCCGGCAATGCTAGCGCGACGGCTGTAGTTGTGAAGAATGAAACGAGTAGAATTATTAACACGAAAGTGTTTTATGCCGGGGTCCACCAAGTACATCCGTCACGGATATGACGTTGATAAAATGGACACCAACGGGTGAGAAAGAAAAACAACCAAGAAAAAGATACTCCGCTGGGAATCGAACCCACGACGTTGCGGCCGCGACGGCAAGCGCCCGGCGCGCTACCCACTAAGCCATCTCGGGAGATGCTGGGTACGGCGCGAACGCGCCTTATATCTTTCACACATTCTCTTTCGCGGCGGGCGGAGCGGGGCGGTGCCGCCGTCTGTGAGAGGTGAAAAGAAGTAATACTTCACGATCGACACTTACTAGCGCTTACTCCGAGACTGCACGCGATATCTGAGGTCATGGTTAAAGCGTCTCGATACCAGAGAGGTAGAGTGGCCGCGCTGGCGTCGCTGAGGCACCCTTGACGCAGTTACGTTCTTTGCCTTTGGCTTCGTGTTAGCGTGCGTCGGCTCATCGGAGTAGTGCATCTTCCACGTGCACCAACGGGATTTCTCCGCCGCCGACTGCTTCAATTGCGAGAGCACCGACTAACAAAACTGCTGCAATATGCGTTGCAGAAAGGACGCGATTTCGACGGGCGAATGTCGTGCTTTGGTGGAGCGAGAGCAGCGCCTGCGAGACAGAGGCCAGCGGGACGCACGCGTTTGCGGCTCTGGCTACGAACCTCTACCTCCCGTGTTGCTGAAGCGCAGTGCGTGTTATGTATGCATGAGCACAGGCGTCGGCTACCCATTACTAGAAAGCGCGCACCGTGCCGTTTCTCTCCTTAATTGACGACGCTTTGAAGAAGTGCATACCGGGTACCAGTGTTGATTATGAGCTTGTTGATATCATCCTTACGCGGGATTCACGATTCGCTGTGTCCAAATATATGTTCACACCGTCAGCTACCACAACAGTTTAATCATGATCATGGGCGTTAGTCGTCGCGAAAGAGACATGCTGTCAACATGGGTGCATCCACGTCAAACGGTGCTATAGCTGCCAAACACGAATAGACGTTGTACAAGCTCTGATATATCATTACACAATAAGCACTACTTCTGTGAAGACACGTTTCACTTTCGTGTTATACCGATTCCTATGACGGAGGGATCAGCCATGTTTTTTTTTGGATTAATTCAAGAGCATTTGTAAGATACGCTGAACTCGGATCCCATACCGCAGCGGCATATTCTAGCTTGCTACGAATTAGTGTCTTGCACATTATTAGTTTAAGTGAGACGGGTGCGGAGGAGAAGCCGCGGCGAATGTACCCAGGCATGCGACTTGCATTATTAATAATGGAGCGGATGTGGAGTGACCAGCTTAAACAAGTGCTGATGTGTACGCCTAGATAACGGTAAGAGGTGACTGGTTCGAGTGGAATGTTGTTAAGTAGGCAGCAGAAGAAGATGATATTCGCGAAACACGCGAAACCTTACATTTGGTATAGTATTCACTTCCATTTGCCAAGTCGTGCACCAGTTAAAGATGGAGTCAATGTCATTTTGAAGGGTGGTGACGTCGTTCAGGCTGTTAATTTCGCGGAAAACAACACCGTCCTCCGCAAACAGTTTTATGTTGGAAGAAACACACAGAAGTAAATCCTTAACGTAAATTAGAAACAAAAGGGGACCTAAGACGGAACCCTGCGGTACTCCAGAGTGAACCGCGCGAGATGAAGAATTACACCCATTGGCGGTTACAAACTGCGTGCGGTTAAGTAGGAAAAGTTCTATCCATCTGATGATGTTACAATCGAGGTTAAGTTGTTTGAGCTTTATGAGCAGTAATTTATTACTTACTTTATCGAAAGCCTTCGAAAAGTCTAGAAAAATAGAATCAGCCAGTGACCGACTATCTAAAGTGACGTGAAGCTGACGAATGAAGAATGCCAGCTGCGTTTCGCAAGATAGATTTTTAAGGAATCCACGCTGAAACAAGCTAAAACTCCCTAATAACGTGACAGCTGGAGCGCTGCAGAAAGAACGGAATCAAGCTGTTCTGCTCCAGTTAGTAACAGTTAGATCTGTTCTAGAAAAGCAAAAATTCGTGCACAAACACCATTTTCTTTTCTTCCTTTTCTATTAAGCTAGCTTCACATAAAGAAAAATATTCTCCAAGAAATTCGAGGAGGGAGTGGTGGCCAGTCCTTCTCATGTTACCAATCTTCGTCTTAGATCTCGTTAGCATGATGCAGCTTTAGACTCTATTAGCCTGCCACAATAACTTCTTTCATTCCCTTGTTTATTTCCTTCCCACACATCCATCCTTGTCGTGGTGCTTCTTGCTTTTATTATTATTTTCTTGCAGCCTTTCCCTTCTCCTTACACATCCGAACATCTTGTTTCTCCGCGCTATTACAGCTTGCACAACGCTCAAAGACTCAGCAACACTCCGCTCCTCTGAGAGTCGACTTTTCGTTGAGAGCACGCAAGCTACGAATGTTCTCATACATCTATCTATCTATCTATCTATCTATCTATCTATCTATCTATCTATCTATCTATCTATCTATCTATCTATCTATCTATCTATCTATCTATCTATCTATCTATCTATCTATCTATCTATCTATCTATCTATCTATCTATCTATCTATCTATCTATCTAGCCGCCTACGACTTTGTGCTCTCCTGGTCGCTTGGTTAATCGAATGTACACCAAAATTGGTATGGCGTAACATGACTGTATGAAGAACATAAATGACAAGTCATAACATGAAAATCATGACACCCATGTCATGTACAGCATGATTTACATGCCACGCTCATGGTGCGCTGGCGGCCGTTTTGCAAGCTTGATATACACCAAAATTGGTATCTTGCGACGTGACTGTGTGACGAACATAAATGACGGGAGTTAACATGAAAATCATGACACGCGTGTCATGTACAGCATGACTTACGTGCCACGCTCATGGTGCGCTGGCGGCCGTTTCGCTAGCTTGATCTACCCCGAAATGGGTATTGCGTGACGTGACTGTGTGACGAACATAAATAACACGCGAGTTAACATGAAAATCATGACACGCATGTCATATACAGCATGACTTGCGTGCCACGCTCATGGTGCGCTGGCGGCCGTTTCGCTAGCTTTATATACACAAAAATTGGTATCTTGCGACGTGACTGTGTAACGAACATAAATAACACGAGTTAACATGAAAATCATGACACGCATGTCATGTACAGCATGACTTACGTGCCACGCTCATGGTGCGCTGGCGACCATCTCGCTAGCTTTATATGCACCAAAATTGGTATCTTGTGACGTGACTGTGTGACGAACATAAATAACGCGAGTTAACATGAAAATCATGACACGCATTACATGTACAGCATGACTTACGTGCCACGCTCATGGTGCACTGGTGGCCGTTTCGCTAGCTTGATCTACCCCGAAATGGGTATTGCGTGACGTGACTGTGTGACGAACATAAATAACACGCGAGTTAACATGAAAATCATGACACTCATGTCATGTACAGCATGACTTGCGTGCCACGCTCATGGTGCGCTGGCGGCCGTTTCGCTAGCTTTATACACACCAAAATTGGTATCTTGTGACGTGACTGTGTGACCAACATAAAGACACGAGTTAATAAGAAAATCATGACACGCATGTCATGTACAGCATGACTTACGTGCCACGCTCATGGGGCGCCGGCGGCTGTTTCGCTAGCTTGATGTACCCCAAAATTGGTATTGCGCGACGTGACTGTGTGACGAACATAAAAACACGAGTTAACACGAAAATCATGACACGCATGTCATGTACAGCATGACTTACGTGCCACGCTCAAGGTGCGCTGGCGGCCGTTTCGCTAGCTTGATATACACCAAAATTGGTATCTTCCGACGTGACTGTGTGACGAACATAAATTACACGAGTTAACATGAAAATCATGACACGCATGTCATGTACAGCATGACTCACGTGCCACGCTCATGGGGCGCTGGCGGCCGTTTCGCTAGCTTGATCTACCCCAATATTGGTATTGTGCGAGGTGACTGCGTGACGAACATAAAAACACGAGTTAACATAAAATTCATGACACCCATGTCATCTACAGCATGACTTACGTGCCACGCTCATGGTGCGCTGGCGGCCGTTTCGCTAGCTTGATATACGCCAAAATCGGTATCTTGCGACGTGACTGTGTGACGAACATAAATAACACGAGTTAACATGACAGTCATGGCACACATGTCATGTACAGCATGACTTACGTGCCACGCTCATGGTGCGCTGGCGGCCGTTTCGCTAGCTTGATCTACCCCAAAGTTGGTATTGCGCGACGTTACTGTGTGACGAACATAAAAAAATAGGAGTTAACATGAAAACCATGACACGCATTTTCCTCAATGACATACAAGACGATGTATGCAGCTCTTTGCTGGCTGCTTCGCATTACATCGATTCCCACAATGCGTGGTATCTGCCGGCTTTTTTTAACACGAAAGTGTTTTATGCCGGGGCATTGGCCGGGGTCCACCAAGACTTCAGTGACGTATTTCCGTCACGGAAATGACGTCAAAAAATATACACAATCACATGGCAAAGAAAAAAAGGTACCATCAACGGGCATCGATCCCACGACCACTCATCCGCAACAACAGATGCCGGGTACGCTATCCACTGCGCCACGGTCACAGACTCTGGAGGCATCACAAACGTGCCTTTTATATCTACCACTCTCCTGGTCGGCTAGGTGGTGCTGACCTCTGGGAGTGGTAAGGTAAAGTAATTCGTCACTGCTGCGGCCTCCGCGACTAGCACCTGCAACGCGTTACGCGTCCGTCCCGTTCGGCGCATTTTCAATAGAAGTTGAATTTTGTCAATGCCTTTAACACACCGCGAGGTGGCGACGTTTGCCCAAGCGTAATAGTGTGCCTCGATGTGTGCGCAACGCGCAACAAAACGCGCATCAAGGCACCCTAAAGCGTAATAAAGGCGTCGGCCTCGCTCATAGTATCACGCTAATACAAACCAAAAAATTGGCCGCGTATCTGCGTGCTTCGCTGCAAATGTCGTCTAAAGACGATAGAAGAGGCGCTGCGTGAGATATGGACGCCATCTGGCAATACGTCGGGAAACACGAGTGCTGTGTTGCGGGCTGGTAGTCCCGGTGCAGCGGCAGGCGAAG